>NC_056732.1:579882842-580062842 GCF_019279795.1 Protopterus annectens
CATTTCTTCATCAGCAACAGCTGTGCATATGTTTGTAGTTTGGTGTGACATTTGAAACCTTCCACCCCTGAGAGAGGTGTGAGGACAACAGTAATACTTGTACAGCCAATTGTAATTGGCAGTTTCCATGTCCAGCAGACGTGTACGAAATGGGCAGCTATGTATGGGGTGTAATTTTTTTTGTGGGTACAGAGTGCCCTTTTTTTTTTTCAGGTGAGAGTGGTATGTCAGGTACAGGAAGTCGGTATAGCTGGGGAGGTAGGTTGGGTAGGTCAACAGACAAGACAAACAAGACGCATACAGGGGTGGTGTATGACACACGTGGGGGGGTTACACAATTGACAGGGACGGATGTTTGGATATCTAGAGCCCATGAGCCCACAGATGGCAACAGTGGAACTGATATCCCCACCCATGGGCAGTTGCCACTGTGCCTTCACAGCCCAGGACGGGGCTGTGCTGGGGGCTGTGTAGGCCGGGCAGCAGGCACGCCCGTTAGTTGTGCCACCTGTGCCTCAAGCTGGCGTAGGGGCCCAAGAACAGCTTCCTGGATCTCCCTACGCACCACAGTTCGGACACTACGGAGGGTGAGTGGTTGTTCTCCTCCGGCCACACTTGCAGAGGGGGGACGAGCCCCATCCCCTGCAGCGCTTCCACCCACAGGTGGCACAGGGCCACCGGAGGAGGGTCCGGACTGGGCACTACTGCTAGGTGCACTCGCCAGCTGAGGTGGGAGAGGTGGGTCCGCTGGAACCCGCCTTCCCTGTCGTCCTATGTTTTGCATTATGTCATGACAGTTTGGGTTAGTAACGTACAATACCATTCACAGTTAGTTGTAACAGCATGCATTAGTATTCCCATTAACCAAACACCCAGATATTCAAACCATTGAACAGCAAGCATAACACATGCATATTTTGAACAGCAATACACAGTCCAACAACATGCAGGGTTGATTGATGGCAACAGGCCATCAGGTTTGGATGTATGAACAGGGCAGATGCTTCAACGTACATGCAAATATGTATGACCCAACAGGACAAATGTCCAGGGGTGTTAATTGTGATTGCACATACCAATTTCATGTGGAATGGATTATATGTGGTTATAGGGTAGGGTGAAGAAAATTTAATTAACTTCAAATACCAATACATATGCTGTACATTTCTGATAGCTGCAGATATATACACACTACAGTTCTACCTGCAGTTTCCTATGTGATAACTACTTCAAGTTGGTGATAGAAATGTTACTGCTACATCAATATACATTTTCATTTTTATTCATACACATTCATATCTGGCTCTGTTCAGCTACATCATCCTGCTACATTTGCTTTATATAGCTATAGACAACTGTGGATGTTTGGTATTTCAGACAACCATACTATCTGCATATTGCAGACTGAGAGCAACATATCCAGATTTTGGGATACACATTCCAGCTGCAGTAACATTTTCAACACATTTTGCAGTTTGGTTCTGCTTGTCACATTCATTTCATTCTGTACTGACTGCAGTATTCTTTATTCAGGAGTTATTACTACTTTATTGGTGGATTCATAACTCTCTCAATCTCTCTCACTTGTTTTATTTTTACAATTCAGGATGGTACTTGATTCTAGGCTTTATTGGCATGTTTTACCTGTAGTTATTACAATCCTTTCCAACAGTCTCACTTCTGCCATGTTTCTGTATTTCAACAGGGATATATTTCACACATGTGTTTTACTCAGCTTCTGCAGCTGTACTTTTCAGCCTGCTGCAGGTTATGTACTATTATATTACAGGTGGGACATCTTTATTTCAGACTTTTTCATTTTTCTGTTTGGATTCTAGACTGCATCACACTTTTGTAATCAAGCAATACTTGCAAACCCTCTTACACTGTTACTTGACCTTTTATTATTTTGTGACTACACTGCACTCTTTTGCTAACTGTCATACTTTTATATTTATTTACAGTTACAGGGAGAGGATTACTGACCTGCCTGGTGGCGCAACCGCACCAGCCTATCGCCATAGGCTCTACGGTTCGCAGAACGGGCACCTGCAGCTGTAATATAAATAAAGTAATGTTGGAATACACATCTCCATAATGTCAGCTAGGTTAATTTCTTACATAAATAATTAGATGCAAGTTACTCAGTAGTGGGGCGTTGGGCATTTGCCGGGCCTCTTGGATCCAACGGTTCAGTTGGTCCTGCTTCTGTCTCTCCAGGTCCGCATGGTGGTGACGGACCTGCTCACCAGTCCTTGGTATCCCTGTGGCACTGGTAAGATCATGAGCCAACCGGTCCCACGCCTCAGCCCTATATGCTCCCCACAGGACCTGGCCATGCATGAGTTGGGCCTCATGATTGTGGACAAGGAGCCAAACCATATATTTGGACTCCTCAACGCCCCACCTCTGTGCTCGAAAGCAACTACCCTCACCTACACCTGACATTCTGGCTGCAAGTTGGTTCTACAATCGGTTATGCTGTGTATTCCCGCTATGGGGCTTATATATGCCGTTTTTCCCGCACTTATCTGTGATTGGCCATTTTGGAATTGTATCAGCTTCACAAAACCTGCTTTGTCATGCTCCTCTTTCTATTCATTCATATATATTTGCTATTACTGCATTTCTAAGTGCAGCTGTCATGGCTTAGTGGTTCAGTACCTTGACTATGGTGCATGGTATCCTGGGTTCGAACCTGGCCACTGCTTTTTATATTTTATGACTGTCTACACAGGCTAGGAGGTGTGTCTGTGTAAAGGCAGTTTTGTTACAGCTTGCTCAACGTTGCCCGTCTGTTAGCTTGTTGGCGCGGCGCGCAGCTCTGCGCAAACGGGCTACGCTGGTTTACGCTTCATTTGGCTGTCAGCACGCATATTACGCTCAGCTCAGCTAGGGGCACACAGTTTCAGTGTGTTAAACCACTGCTCACCTACGGACACTCATTTTACACCTGTTAAACCACTGCTCACCTACGGGCACTCATTTTGCACCTGTTAAACCACTGCTCACCTACGGGCACTCATTTTACACCTGTTAAACCACTGCTCACCTACGGGCTGATGCACTCAACTTGTTAAACTGTAGCTCAGCTATAGGCACATCTGGCATTTTTTATTATTTTGTTATCTCACATTTCTTCAAAATAAATGGCCCATTTCATTACATTTTACATAAAATATAGTTTTATATGTGTACATATATGTCAGGGACTTGTTTTGTGCTTATTTCACTAAAAATAAAAATTGATGTTGGGGGGGCTCGAACCATGACTGCCTGCTCTTCAGCCGACATCTCTACCGCTACGCTATTGCTTCTTGGCTTACTTTGCATATGTAGTTCTTATATGCTTTTCCACTGACTGCTAACTGTGGCTAAGCTATGGGCATGCCCGCGCAAACGAGCGCACTCACAGGCAAACATCTTTACAATTTAAAAAAATAATATAACATGTTCATTTATATATTTTATGTTCATAGTCTGTGGGGGCATGTGTTGTGTTGTGTTTATTCACATTTACACGGACTCTGTCGTGGGGGTTTACTTTCGGGACTTTTACTCTTCTGTGGGCATGTCCGTTTGCAGGGCTCTGCCTACGAACATGCTCCCTACTGTCTTCCACGGACCGTGTAAGCCTTAGGTGTGATTCAGCATGCCCTCTTGCATATGCATGACATGCTGACGTCACACCGTTTAACTGCAGCCTCCGTGTAAGCCTTGTAACTCTTACACAGAGGCTTCGTGAATCCTGCCCATTGATTTTCTCTCTGCTAGCAATTTTAGCCTTACATCAGTAAAGCTTTGCTTCAAAACCCAGACAGGGCACTAACTGAATAGCTTTACTGTGGGTGGTGGTAGTGGGGAGGGGGTTTTATCCTTAACATTACCATTACCAAAGCATAGCATTAATGTCTCCCTTTCTTTATTGTTTACTCTAACCCTATCTCGCGAACACTCTCACATACGTACTGAGAACTTTAAAGTGAGCTGGCACCTTTTCACAACCTCCACCTTTTTTAGTTAAACATTCATTTTACTACATACTCCTGCTTGCCTATGCTATGTATAATTTTGATTCAGCCATGTTCCCGTAGAGGAGTATTCACTCGTGCGTGCATAATACTGCAGATGCTCTCTTGCAGTTTTTATATACCCAAATTGTTTTGCCAGCTTAGCATTCTACCCTTTTGATTGTTTAATATGCATGTAATATAAGAGTGTGTGTGTGTGTGTGTGTGTGTGTGTGTGTGTGTGTGTGTGTGTGTGTGTGTGTGTGTATAAACACATGGTTATTGATTGGCATTTGTTTACTGGGAAAGTCTGAAAGGGAATAGGTGCCCCTTTTTCTGTGGAGGCCCGGAGTGAAGAGCTCCAAGGTATCATATTTAATGGAAACCGTATTTAAAGTAATAAAGTTTATAATGTAGTCTCAGTGAATACATAGTATAATGTGATAAATTTTATATTGATATTCACAAACATTAAATTTATAAGCCTTGTACTGAAGCTTTACAGATAGAAGAGATCAATTCCTCATTGGTCAGTTCCAACCACAAGCTAATCACCCTAGACATCCACATCCTGCCCCACCCCCCATTAGGGAAACCAACGTAAAAAATTTCTCCAAAGCCAACTTCACACTTCTTAAGACAAAAGTGGCAAACTTCACGACTCCCATGCAAACGGACAATGTAGGTACGACTGCTGAATCCTACACAAATGCCCTTTATAAGCACTTGCATGAGTGCTTGGATTGTGCTATCCCTAACAGAACTAAGATGCTATCCTCCAAAAAAAAGGAAGCCATTCTGGTTGTCCCCTGCCATAACTCTACAACAGAAGAAAGAAACTGCTGCAAAAATGAGTAAAATTCCATGATTGGAGGAACTCCTTGGTCAGCCTCCGTAAGAAGCTGACATCCCTCATAAAATCCTCCAAAGCTAGTTGAAATCGACACCGTTTCTAAAGACAACCACAAAGCATTCTATAGCTATGTCAGGAATCTCAGTGGCAACACTCAGATCTGCTTTGAGTTACAGCAAAATGGCACTAAATATACAGAACCAACTGATATTGCCAACATCCTGGCAGATAGTTTCAGTGCTAACTTTACCCCCCTCTCACCTCCTAAAGGGCCCATCTCTATACCAGAAGAATGCAAAGTCCCTGTAATTATGGCTGCACAGGTAAAAAAATGCACTCTCCAAAGCCAAGAACACAGCATCCATGGGACCTGACAATATCCCAGGCTCCGTTCTACACGAACTACAGAAAGAACTGGCACCCCACCTAAGTACTATGCACTCAAAAGGTTAATATGCTTACTGTAGGAAGTCGCTTGTTTCATTGGAATCAAATATCTGAATTCTGAATCTCAGATGTATGAAAACATTTGAGAATTTCCAGTTTTACTTTTATGCATTCATCTTGGATTTTATTTTATCTAAAACCATTTGACATTGTGGGAGTGTTTGGATATCTTTTGCAGCTGTCTTGGTGGCGTTCAGTATGAGTTATGCCACTAGCATTGTTACATAGAGTATACACACTGTAATGCATTTGTTTCCATTAGTTTTGCAGAGGATAGTAAACGTCACAGACCATTTTCTGGAAGCATTACTCTTGATACGAGTTACTGTAATGCAGTGTTTTAATAGATGTATACTATGCATAAGAAGTTTTGCTCAGACTGTGCATTGCACAAGAATAAGCTTTTTAGAATCTACCCTTTGGGAGTATAAGTTTAATATTACTTTTTACATTTTAAAAAGAGAGTAAAGGAATTTTTAACCAGAAATGTAAATGCTGTTGGTATATTTAACAAGATTTGGTTTGTCGTGCAAGTATTGAATTGCTCAGCTGGTTTATTTGTAAAGTCATTTGGTCATATTTTATTAATGAACATGTTCATGATCAGAAAGGACTTTTAATGTACCATAACAGCAGGGCTAAATCAGAAAGAGAAACTTTGTTGTTGCAGATGATTACTCTTGTGCTCAGGTTATACAGAACTGATCAGTATACCAACAACCTTGTGTCTTGTTACTAACTTTGCAGAAAAGGCAGTGCTTCTGTTTTACAAAACAAGTTGTTTGAAGGTTCTTGATTATAACGTACTTGTTACTGCAGTACATGTGGGGGAGCAAAGATCTGCATTTTTTTGCACTTTTTTATTGTGTTGTATCACACATGCCTTCTTGAGAAAATATATTGATAGTTGAGAGAAGGTTATGGAGTTTGTGACACAAAGTTGGGAGTTCAAAATATAGATGCCTGGTTAAAACCATCCCAGCGATAAGACAGCCGTATAGTATAGCAGATGTTTTACTGCAGAAAAAAAAAACTGTAAGAGGCAGTTTTTAGACAACTGTTTTTTTTTTTTTTTTTTTTTTTTTTTTTTTTTGTCTCCTTTAAAAATAAGGGGATATCCTAAATAAAGTACAGAAAGTTTCATCACATGATGTACAAATGTATGTAATACTCTGTCTTCAGTACTGATGCATATTTTTTTTTTCTAAATTTTGTTCCCTATTGGTTTTATACTTACAATATTTTACTTTGTAGTTTATGCCATTCTGACAACGATACTGTTTCCTTACCCTCATTTTCCCCATGGCCTGCAGGTTGTTTAAATACAAAGACTAAATTGGCTTTGGAACTATCCATGGTACTAGAAACCAACCCCAAACTAGCATATGTCATGGATTTGAGCATAGGCAGTATTACATTTCTGCCTTTGCTAATTTTGGTATATATTTTCTGTTGACCAGTGCCCTCCCTTTTTTTTTTCTTTTTTTTTTTTTTTCTCATCAACACTCTAAGCATTGAGTACAACGGGATAGTGGAGCGACTGAGTCAATATTGCCATTCACACCATATCTGGTATCGCACCAATGTTTGGTTCTTGGTGAAAAGGGTAAATGATCAAATGTTACAGTTTCAAAGGAATAAAATACTTTTCAAGTTCATAGTTTCATACTAGGCTGTCTGCCCTAGGGCATTTATAAGCCTAGCCAGAGTGTGTTTGGCTTTCGCCACCCATTTTAAATTAATTTTGCTATGCCCTTTTTCGAGGTTAGTATACTGTGCCTTTGTCTAACAGTGACACAAAAGTGATACCCGGGATAAACCTACGATCTCCCATCCACTCATCAAGATTCCTCTTGAAGAGAGTCAAAGAGGGACTCTGCCTAACCTGGACTGGGATTTTATTCCAGAGTGAAGGGAGCCTCTGGTTTATGAATCACTTACTTCTTTATGAAAGTGAGAACTCCTTCGTCTACTGTAGATTACAGTGTTGATAGAAAGGAGGCATGTCTTAACCTAGTTTGTCTGGTGTAAACATTAGCATGCCAATATTCTTTCCTGCTACTTGTACTGCTTTTATGTCCACATTTTTCTCATTGCTTGTCTAGGTGGTTGAATTTTAACCAACTCCACATGTCCTCTGCCTTTTCTTTGAAAAGTATCCTGTTAAGTTCAAATCGAAAAGACAAATTATTTCTAGTGATTGTCCTCTTCCCCATTCCCAGTATTGTCTGAAGGTAGTAACCCAAGTTGTGTTCCCTGTCTCTTATTAACTATAACTTTATATACAGACCCAGTTTTGCTGCCTTCTTTCATTATTCAAATTTTCCTGATCCTTAGTTGTCCTTACTGCTTTGCCTTAGTATCTGTTTTTCCTTGTTTGTGTCGTGTACAGTCTACAGAACTTAAATGTGGCATGGCTGTCACATTACGTAGAGATAATATAACATGTCTGTTCCTTTGAGATCCTTCTCCATATACCTCCGAAATCACCTGAGCTTTTTTTTCTCCTGGTTTATTTTGAAATTTCAGTGATTGTTAGCTATAGTACTCCCTACCGATATTTTCTCACTGGTTGTGGCAGGGTTTGAGCTAATTGGTCTCAATTGACATGTGTACCAAATGATTGACAGTTTGAATAACGGGTTCCTGTCAGAAGACGCATTTTGTTGAATGCGTCTTGGTCGAACTTCAAATGTCAGAAATGCAAAATGACAAAGCGACATATAAGCAAATTCTTTCCCTGGGAAAGAAGTCACTTGGCCGCTTACGTCACGTTGCCGTTTTTGGCACTGTAGTGTGATCTCTGAGTTGGTATATTTAAGTAGGGGGTGTGATGGCAAAGCCCCCCACTTAATGTAATGTTTGAATGTTGGGTTTTTTTAGGGGGGGGCAGGGAAAAAAATTGCTGTTCTGGTAGTTCGATGTGTTGTGAATTCGAACTTTTGAATTAGATATAACAACGTTCGATCATTTGATCGTTTGTTGTTATAATATAGACCCTGAATAACGTGATGCAAAATATGATTTGTTGTGTTCAGACTTATTACATTTTACTAATCCATCATCTGACATGGAAAGCTTTTACGTAAACTGCAAGAATTATGTATTGGTGTTATGAGATGCTGGGATGGGAAAAGAAAAATACAAACAGCAATTAAATTTTTGAAGGCTTGAGAAATTAACTTTCTGGAATATACACATTAGTTGCTTGTCCATAAGATTTCACATTCTGCCCTCTACACATGCACTACAGGATAATTAAGAAGGAATGAGAGATTAATTCATAATCCACACATTTGGGAGGGGTGTTAAAATTATGTGGGCTTTGTCATTGTTTAATAATAGGACATTTAAAGTAATCTACACTGTTTTACTGTCAACAGTGTAAGATGCATTACATTGCTGTGGTGTTACCAAGTGGATGTATCCCAGAGCAGTCAGTGGTAGGGGAGGAACTTGCAGCCACATATCTGGAGGGGGTGGTATAAAATACAGTTGCCAAAATTTCTTTCCTTACCAAACTGCACTTGCATCTTCATTCTCCTTGTTGTCATTCCTTGTGCTTACTTAAATTTCTTTTTCAAATGTGTATTCAGTCATATAACTCGTAAGATCTGTGGATAACCATTATTCACCATTACTGATTTTTCCAGACTCTTGTTTGTGATGAGACTTCTTACCACTGGAAATTTTATTCAAATGCTAAGTAGTGACAGCCTCAGTACTAAATTCTGAGACCCATTGCTTATAGCAGTCCTTTTCTCTGACAGCACTCTGTTCACATCCTATTTTCCCCATCCCAGCATCTTACAAACTCCTACACCTATTTCTTTTAATTTATGTAATAGTATTCCTTGTCAGGTGACTAATATGATTTGGCTCAGTTGTTTCCTCACATTTAGTATATGTTAATTTAGTTTCCATGCTACTGACATCAGACTCATTCCTGTGACTGAGACACTGTCCCAAAGTACAGCACTTCTAATAATCACCACAGCACCCGGTGAGCTAAATATCTACTTTATTAAAGTAATGGAGTGCTTTTGCTCATACAGAACTTCATCAGAACTAAAATAAAAATGTTATTTGTTCCTTTTATATTGTAAAATTGAGTCAAAACAATGAGAAAGACTACAAATTTTAAAGGGTACCACTTGTTAAAACTGTGCAAATAGACATATTGTTACATATAAAACTGTGTACTAAAAAAAAAGAAAAACTTTTTTTGCTGTTTACTTGTTAATTCACTAGGTGCTATAGTGATTATAAGAAGTATTGTATTTTGGGGCATTGTATTTTTATCTTACTGGTTTTATATCTTTGCCTTTGCCACATTTCTGTTTTAGTTCACTACCTGAGACACTACTGCTGTAATGATTTATTGGTACGCATATTATCGCAACCAGGTGCCAAATAAGTGTCTGATGTATACAAAAGCCCTTCACATGCTGCCACATTTATTAACATTATTTTGTGACATTGCCACTGTGAAGCGTCCAGAGTTGTGCACGGTCTTGATTTTAGTGTCTTGCATGTAACAGCTGTATTTTGTTTTGGCAAACAGTTGAGGACATCACTCACCATATTAATGACAAATGGTTCACTTTCAAACTTCACATTCTTCATAACATTTATGCTAAAGTAAACATATGTTGTTGGATCAACTAAGTTTATAATGGCAGTGCTTAAAAATGTGTCTCCGGTTGGAGGCATTTCTCCCATGTTGTTTTAGGCTTTGTCAGGAGTTCTTTAAGAAAGAAGGTGACAGATGTGTCCTAATAATATTACACTGCGGCAAAAGTACATGACTGTGTGATCATACAGAAATAAAATCACTTTGCCTAAATACATTGACAACTCGTAGTGAAATTGATTTATAGTTAAAACACATACATAAGAGGATATCTTCAAGACTTGGGCATTACAGTATGAGTTACTGAATTTGGAACCTGGTTGCGATAATACGCAAGTGCTGAATCCCCCCACCCCCTCCAGTAGTTTCTCTGCTGTCTATGCAGAGATCTGCTAAATGTCTTTGGAGGTACTGCAAGTAGTTTGGCTGATTTTTACCTTGAAAAATAATCGGGCCTGAGTTTTGTTATTCTCTTGGAATGTTAGCAGTTAAACTTTTATATAACTTACCACCTTTTTTCAAATGACCAAGGGAAAATGCTGCTAGAAAGTAGTTTTTTTGAGAAATATTGACATGGATGATAAACTGCAGTACTTTTGGTTATACAGAATGTTTGTGAAGTTCATCTAAGTTCGTGTTTCTTCTAAGCAGAAACTTTGTTTTTTTTTGTATTAACTTGGCTGCAATTACGGAGGTCTTTGTGTGCAGCTACAGTAATAATGTATGTTACTGTATGCAGTCTGTATTCCAGACCATGTACGTATTTAGTACTGCTGTGCATTGTTCTGTAATCTTAATATAACCATGTTGCCTACCCTGATTTGAATACCTTTGGTTATTGTGTCTTTCGGCTTTTCCCGGTTAGGGGTCACCACAGCGGAACTCCGGTCCGCTAATGATTGGCAGTTGATTTTTACGTACCGGCTTGCCAGGCCTGACGCACAACCTTCAACGAAGGTATGCCCATTCACGCATGTCTCCACGCAGAAGACGCTCTAGCTGAGAATCAAACCGGACAGTGTCTTACTGTGAGGCGACAATGCTACCGCAGCACCACCTTTGATTTTGCCATTCATTTATTTACCCATAATTGGTTAGTCTGTTGGTTATTTTTTTAACAGTAGTAGTATGCCTGCTGGCATGGCATGTTTGTTTTGCTTGGTGGTAGTGGTGGTGTTTTCTCTGTTCCTAATCTTATCTTAAATTATTTGCACTGTCTCTTCATTTGAGTATATTGTAACTGTTGTATATAAAAATCGGTAATGACCAGTTTCCTTTTTATTTCTTATGTCATAAATATGCTTTTGTTTTTCTGTAGACCTTATTTTAGCCCTCCACTCTGTTTGATAATCTCTTTCTAGAGCCTCCTTGGATGCCAAAGACTGGGTATCACTAAAACTCAGTACAAGGAGGAGGGATCAGGGGTCTTTCCTTTTGCCATGTGCCTGAACGTGGAATTGTGGGGATTATGGGTTATTAGCTGCCATCCCAGAGTAAAATATCAAGAGAGGGATCCTGTGTCTGGTACTGGTAAGGCTGTTTTAGTCAGTGTCGTGTCAATCATAAACAAGCTGGAATTATTTCCACCATGTTCTGTAAGTGGACCTCTTATTCATTGCTGAGACTTGGCTGTACAAGAACTCCTAACTTTTTTTTAGCTGAGGTCATTCAGCTGAGTGTTTATGGTCCTTCACAGTCACTGGATTGGCAGAGAAGTTGAATAAATTGCTATATGGTTTAGTCCAGATCTTGATTTAAACCAGTTAAAACACTGAGATGGCCAGTACCTTTTGAGTATGAATCTCCTTGGGCAGGAGTTGGTTTGACTACAGTGAGGAAACTTCAGGTATCTCCTCCTTTACCATACACCTGGTTATCTGGGAGTTTTTCTGTAGGAGCTGATGGCTCTCATTCATTGACTAAGTCTATGAATTTTCAGATGGCTCATGCTGGAACATTTTTAATGCCTGAAGTGATAAGACCTGTGAACTCACCAAGGGACTTTGAACTTTTGTTAGTTTTGGCTTCAGTTGGGTGGTTTCCACTGCTGCCTATAATTCAGCACTTTTGGGCTTTGGGTTCCAAGCCATGGCTACAAGACCAGTGTGGAAGATGGTCCGCTACTTAGTTTGTGCTTGTATTTTCTCCAGTGATGTCACCCAGTATGAAGTTGGTAAATTGTAGGAATTTGTGGTGATCACTCACCCATAGGTGGCTGGTTGCTTACCATGGACAATGCCAGAGACTATAATTTACTTGGTGAGTTATGCAGAAAACACCATCTGCATGGAATGTTGCCCTAACCTGTGTACAGACCAGGTCTATTACTTGTTGCAAACCTTGGTATGGGGGCACACTCTGAAGACAAGCTTGGTCTTGGTGCATACTGTGCTGTGTAACAAAGAAGGCAATTTTATCTGTGAAATTTTTATTGCAGGCAGTTGACAGTGTTTTTTCTAGTTTGCCTGTGCAGCCCAGAGGTTTACAATTATTGGAAAGGATACTTGAATAGCAACCACCCTAAGAAAACCATTTTTGAATCTAGAGCTTATAGAGATTTATCTCTCTGTTTCTGACCCCCACCTCCGTGGATAAGGTGATTAAAGGAAATGGTATTTATGCAGATGTATTTTTCTACATATTATGTCATATCCTCCTTGATGATATCAGTCTTGAGTTAAGCCTCTTCATAGTATTAAGGTAACCCTTTTCTGGGTCGTACATGTTGTCTTGATGGCACAGGATCAGTGGTTGTATACCACTGTGGTGGATCTTAATCGCTAGTGACTTGATATGATTGGTCATGTCATCTCAGATGATTGCCTTAAAACCCACTGTAGTTTCTTCAGAGGAGAGGTCTTTTTGGTTTATCTCTTAAATGTCATGCTACTTTGAAGAGTTTTCACTTTTTTTTTTTCTCCCCCTAGTAATTGCTATCTGGAATGTGGTATGCTACAAAGCTGAGTTCTGGCACCATTGATCTGGCCTTCACTTGGGAGTAAATGTCATATTTTTCAGCCGAAGACTGGAATCCATTCTTTCTGGGGTACCTTAGATTTGTTTGAAACTCTGGCAGTAAAGACTGAGATAATGCCAGTTCATGCTGTCATACATACTGTATCTTTCTGTGGCACCCACCCCCAGTTAGATGGCGGGTTGATGAAATTTCTGTCATGGACACACTATCTTGACATTGTTCTTTGTGTTTGGAAGGCTGTCACTCTCACCAAGAAGTCATTCTCCCTTCTGAAGAATGTGGGATGTATTGCATGTATGGACTTGGCTGTGGTGAACTTGTGTTTTATCACTTGGTTTATTGCAGAGCTCATTACCTTGGGCTTCTCCTGTGGCAATTCGATGAATCAGTAAAAGGGCAGAATTCTGTGACGAGGCCATTACTGGGCCTCTGTTACTGCTGCCAATATAATTTTCCTGTGATAAGATTTGTACTAATTTTCAGCAACTGCCACATCAGTGTTTAAGATGTTATTTTAACATCTAGAGCCCTATATAGCCTGGATCCAGGAAAATGGGTGAATTCAGGTAGACCTTTCACCAATGATTTGGGCTAAAAATCGGGTCTGACATAAGCGTGACAATTACAACCAACTTGTCAGAGATGCAACTATATTAAGAACCTTGAACCGTGCTCTTTCTCACACCAGTCATCACACCTCACGTTCTAGTCCACCCAATCCCATATCACACATAGTGGAGTCCTCACCAGAAACATACCTAAACACCAGAGACCTCCCAAACACAAGCATGCTACATATAATACTTCCTCTACAGAACACAGTACACATAATAACTCACGTATTAGTGTCTCACCTGCAAGCCCTTAAGGCAAAATATAAAACCAAACGTATTAGTCATAGGTGAGTCCATCGTGAGACTCAGACAGCTGATCATGACATTTTCCTTACCCAGCCTGGTGAGAGGGAAATCTGTCAGGTGCTGGGATCCACCATATCACACATGCACTCACGTCTCTCAACAACATGTACTGTTGTGACTGTGTCATAATCCATGGTGGTATGAACAACTTGAGATGTACCTCTCTAGACAATATGAAGAGAGAGATGACTGAGCTCTCAGATTGTGTCTCAGGCAGGTATTTCCCTAGCCTTAAGCGACATTTTATCTTCACCTAGGATGATGCCTCACTACAAACAGAAAATGATTGATTTCAATAATTGGCTTAGTTTCTGGAGTCATTCTAAGGAGATCCAGTGTCTCAAAAACACAAATCCAAACTAATAAAGATAAAGAGTAGGCAAAACAATCCAAGCAGTCCCAGTAAATGAACGTAAGTTTATTTTTAATCCACAAACGTTTTCGTTACTGTGCAACAGTAACTTCATCAGAAAACCAGTTTGCTGTATACGCTAAACTTTTAAATAATGTGGCGCCAAAATAGAACCTAAACACGTCACAGTAGCATCATACTCATTAAAATATATTCTCATTTATCAATTAAAGTGCTACAGCGCTATTTTTAATTGTGTTCAATAAAATACTTTATAGTTGATTTGTTAAAACCTTATATAAAAAGTTTTATTCTTATTAAAACAGTCCAACACTATATTGAACGTTAATCAGAAGTTTTATAATGTTGTTAATTAATTTTATATGAATCAGAATTTTCGTTTGTGACTTCATATCGCACTGTTCAAAGGCAAATCATATAGAAGACCATCGATGCTAGTAAACCCAAAGTTGTTTAAGGACATTGTAATGTTCCATCTCATATTCCTCTGTTGAGTAAATCTCAAAATATTATTATTTGGTCATCAGTTAGAAAGCTTCAGTAAAATATTTAATATTAAAAATATTTTCTAAATAAAAAAATATATAAAAATCTATGCAAAATCTACCTCTGTGCACTTCTTAATTTCAGCACACAGGTAATGTTACAGTTTTCATTGAGGCCAGGTGCTGAAAATGCATCTAAAGTCAGTTGCCACTCCAACTCTCGGACTTCAAGTTTTATAGAAAAGGGACCACCTCTAATGTATAAAGGGATGTGGTCAATAGCTAAAAAGTGAAAACTATGCCCCGGATAAACCCCTATATGCTTGGCCAAAGCGTTATCTTCTTTATTCTTCCTAATGGCGTAAATGTGCTCATAGTCTTTCCCGTAATTTGCGATCAGTCTTTCCTAAATAGAAAGCTAGGCAACAGTCACAGGTTGCTAAATACACTATAGATTTAGACTCACAGTTAAAACTATGATTAATGTGATATTTCTTATCTCTAATTGCAAAAGAATTGGCAGATCTTATATGGTTACATTGTCTACATGTACCACAAGGGTATGTTCCTTTTAATTTCAAAAAGGTAGGGAAATCGTTACTCCTTTCCAATAATGACTTAAGATTACTCCCTTTTTATATACAAATTTAGGAAAGGACCCTAGTTTTTCCTCCGATTTGAAATTTCCTTTAATAAGTTGCCAATTCTTAATTAAAATAGACTTAATTTGGTCAGAATCAATGTTAAATGTAGTGATAAAGCTGATCTTATATTGTATGCCTGGATCGCTAAATGTAATACTGCCAAGTTCAGGGGTTGCTAAGTGGTCACTACCTGCCTCAATGCCAGTGTCAGTAACTCGGAGAAGAGTTACTTCACTTTTACGGAGTAAAGGGAAATATATTCTATTTTTCCTTCTGCATTCGACTTCTTGATATAAATCGTCAATCGGTGATATTGGGTAGTTCCGGTTAATAAACATTTCCTTTAGTAAATGACACTCAGTATAGAATGTAGTATCTGAAGAGCACATTCTCGCAGCCCTAATAAACTGGCCTTTAACAATAGACAGTTTCTGTTTGAATGGATGTGCACTATTATAGTGCAGAAATGAATTGCAATATGTAGGTTAATATTGTTGACCCATATGAACTATTAACTGTGTCCTTACTTAATTTTACATCAAGGTAGTCAATTTGCTCAGTGTTGAAGTGATGTGTAAATTTGAAAAATTGTGTAGTACAGTTAAAGTATTCAATCATAGAAGTAGCCTCCTCCTCATTTCCACTATATAAAATAAAGATGTCATCAAGGAATCTGGTATAATACCCGATTAAGTCGATATCCAAGTTGTTAAATATGTTTTCCTTCTCCCAATAGGCTACAAATAAGTTTGCTACACTTGCACCACACGGTGAGCCCATTGCTATGCCCTGCTTTTGAAGGTAATACTCTTTGTTAAATGTAAAAAAATTAGATGTTAAAATTATATCTAATAACTCTGTAACAAGGTCAATTTCTACCTTGGTGGCCTTTAGAGTCTCTAACATTAATGCCAGCCATTCAACGGCTTCATTATGTGGTATTGAAGTATATAGATCGACAACGTCCACTGTTAAAAAGTTCAATGTAGGGTCAAATTGTAAGTTATTGATATTTAAAAACATCCAGGAGTCTTTACATATTTGTGGAATTAGCCTTAAATATTTCCGCAGAATGTAGTCTACCAATTTTGCACTTGCATATATCAGACTGCCCCGACTATCTATCAGTGCCCTCATAGGGGAGTTATTCTGATCTTTGTGTACTTTTGGTATTCCGAAGATTACAGCAACTTTTGGGAAAGAGACATCAATATAATTATAGGTGTTGATGTCAATTTTCCCTCCAATAAATAGGTCTCTATAATAACCTCTGATTCTGGTGTTAACAGTGTTCATTTAATTTAAGGACGACTTAATGTAAGCCGGTTCGTCTAATACTGTGCTCATTTTTTTATTGTAATCTATAATGTCAAAAATAACTAACCCCCACCCCCTTTGTCATCACTCTCACTGGGGCGCTGCATAGTGTGTGCAAGGACATTGCCTGATCTTTTGAAATATTAGACTTAACATGTGTGTTCTTATGGGTATGTGGTTCTGCAATATATCTGATGTCGAGCTCACATATTTTTTCAAATAACAATAGTACAGGATGCAGAGGCGGGTTGAATATACTAAGAGGTTTCAAAACTTTTGGTTCAGAAAAATATACATTATTAAGTAGTAATTTCAAATTTAGTTTTCTCACATAACTTTTCAAATCAATTAGTGTTTTAGCTACATTGAACTTCTTACTTGGAACAAATGTATTTCCATATGAAAGTAGTTCTATCAAATCCGGCTCAATGTCAATAGTGGAAAAGTTATAGACTTTAAAGTCACCTTTAGAATTGGTTAATATATTCAATGTCAAGCCATCTGTCAAAACGTCCTCTATTGTCATCTGCATCGGTTGTTCCAGTTCTTGTTCTTCGGTTTGCGTGAGTTCCGAGCTCCTAAAAAATTATTACTTTTATTGTTGGGAGCCATTTGAGAGTTATATCCTGTAGGTTTACCTTGTTGGCCAACATGTGCATTTGAATTTGCTCGAAGCCTGTCACTCCGTCTTAATTCTTCTACAGGTCCCTCATCAAGTTGATCACTATTTATATTGTTCGCCAAAGCATTGGAACCTGAAGACTGTAATGTTTGATCAGGAATATTGTGTGTAGTTTCAGAACATGCAGCAACCTTAAACCCTGTTGAACTAAGTTGTAATTTGGGGTAAGCAGTACCTGAATTGTAGGCTTTTCTATCCCGTTCAATTTTCTTTGTTTTATTGAGTTTCAATTTTTCAATAAGAGCGTCAATACTAGTAAAAATACGTCTGTAGTCGTATTTATATCTAATAAAGTCCAAATCACTTTTTATCGAGTTGTCCAAGTCATTCACTTCGGTGGTCATCAGGTCAATGTTCAAGGAATAATGTTTAGTCATTAGTTCTAACAATTGTGCTCCCTGTTGGTCCAACAAGGTAGTTAAGTCTTTATAGAAAGCAGAGTCTGGAAGTATTATTTACTGGGACTGCTTGGATTGTTTTGCCTACTCTTTATCTTTATTAGTTTGGATTTGTGTTTTCGAGCGTTTGTTTTGTGATGGCTTCTGGCAGTGTTACAAGCCCAAGCAGCCCGAACCTTTTTGGCTCTAAAAGTCAGAGTGAACCTTTGGACATTCAGTCCCTACTACTTGGTTTATCGCAATGTATTGACAGTTTGTCAACCCGTTTGGACGTAGTTGACCAAAGGGAAGCTGAAAGAACACAAGCACGTTCCCCTACAGTGAGTCGACTACCTGCTACTACTGCAAGCGGAAATAGTAATCTATCGATACCACCAGCACAACCAGCTAGACAAGTGGCGTTTAACCCGCAGATAGCCAACGAAGGGGAACTTAATGGTTCTACAGAGGCTCCTGCTACATCTACTTCACCGAGACAGCGCACGTATGTACAAGCTATCAGTACTGGCTTACAAAATTTGGATCCAGCGCTTATTGGCGTTCCACTTATGACTGATTGGATCCAGAACACTGAGAAGTTTAATTTTGGTCTATTACTACAACAGGAACGACCGGCGATTGACACTGAATCGGTACCAGTAAGTACACATGCAATTGCTGAAAAACTGAAAATGTTGGATGTAAAGATGCTGAAATTAAAAAAACTGCAACTAGAAGTAGCATATTTTAAACAATGTCTGGAAGACAAGGTTGTACCTAAGGGACTTAGGTGCAACTTTTTTCCTACTGGCTTACTTCCTGACTCTGCTTTCTATAAAGACTTAACTACCTTGTTTGACCAACAGGGAGCACAATTGTTAGAACTAATGACTAAACATTATTCCTTGAACATTGACTTGATGACCACCGAAGTGAATGACTTGGACAACTCGATAAAAAGTGATTTGGACTTTATTAGATATAAATACGACTACAGTCATATTTTTACTAGTTTTGACACTCTTATTGAAAAATTGAAACTCAATAAAACAAAGAAAATTGAACGGGATAGAAAAGCCTACAACTCTGGTACTGCTTACCCCAAATTACAACTTAGTTCAACAGGGTTTAAGGTTGCTGCATGTTCTGAAACTACACACAATATTCCTGATCAAACATTACAGTCTTCAGGTTCCAATGCTTTGGCGAGCAATATAAATAGTGATCAACTTGATGAGGGACCTGTAGAAGAATTAAGACGGGGTGACAGGCTTCGAGCAAATTCAAACGCACACGTTGGCCAACCAGGGAAACCTACAGGATACAACTCTCAAATGGCTCCTAACAATAAAAGTAATAATTTTTTAGGAGCTCGGAACTCGCGCAAACCGAAGAACAAGAACTGGAACAACCGACGCAGATGACAATAGAGGACGTTTTGACAGATGGCTTGACATTGAATATATTAACCAATTCTAAAGGTGACTTTAAAGTCTATAACTTTTCCACTATTGACATTGAGCCGGATTTGATAGAACTACTTTCATATGGAAATACATTTGTTCCAAGTAAGAAGTTCACTGTAGCTAAAACACTAATTGATTTGAAAAGTTATGTGAGAAAACTAAATTTGAAATTACTACTTAATAATGTATATTTTTCTGAACCAAAAGTTTTGAAACCTCTTAGTATATTCAACCCACCTCTGCATCCTGTACTATTGTTATTTGAAAATATATGTGAGCTTGACATCAGATATATTGCAGAACCACATACCCATAAGAACACACATGTTAAGTCTAATATTTCAAAAGACCAGGCAATGTCCTTGCATACACTATGCAGCGCCCCAGTGAGAGTGATAAAACCTGACAAAGGGGGTGGGTTAGTTATTTTTGACATTATAGATTACAATAAAAAAATGAGCACAGTTTTAGACGGACCGGCTTACATTAAGTCATCCTTAAATGAAATGAACACTGTTTATACCAGAATCAGAGGTTATTATAGAGACCTATTTATTGGAGGGAAAATTGACATCAACACCTATAATTATATTGATGTCTCTTTCCCAAAAGTTCCTGTAATCTTCGGAATACCAAAAGTACACAAAGATCAGAATAACCCCCCTATGGGGGCACTGATAGATAGTCAGGACAGTCTGATATATGCAAGTGCAAAATTGGTAGACAACATTCTGCGAAAATATTTAAGGCTAATTCCACAAATATGTAAAGACTCCTGGATGTTTTTAAATAGTATCAATAACTTACAATTTGACCCTACATTGAACTTTTTGACAGTGGACGTAGTCTATCTATATACCTCAATACCACATAATGAAGCCGTTGAATGGCTGGCATTAATGTTAGAGAATCTAAAGGCCACCAAGGTAGAAATTGACCTTGTTACAGAGTTATTAGATATAATTTTAACATCTAATTTTTTTACGTTTAACAAAGGTATTATCTTCAAAAGCAGGGCATAGCAATGGGCTCACCGTATGGTGCAAGTGTAGCAAACTTATTTGTAGCCTATTGGGAGAAGGAAAACATATTTAACAACTTGGATATCGTACCTCGAATCAGGTATTATACCAGATTCCTTGATGACATCTTTATTTTATATAGTGGAAATGAGGAGGAGGCTACTTCTATGATTGAATACTTTAACTGTACTACACAATTTTTCAAATTTACGCATCACTTTAACACTGAGCAAATTGACTACCTTGATGTAAAATGAAGTAAGGACACAGTTAATAGTTCATATGGGTCGACAATATTCAGGAAACCTACATATTGCAATTCATTTCTGCACTATAATAGTGCACATCCATTCAAACAGAAACGGTCTATTGTTAAAGGCCAGTTTATTAGGGCTGCGAGAATGTGCTCTTCAGATACTACATTCTATACTGAGTGTCATTTACTAAAGGAAATGTTTATTAACCGGAACTACCCAATATCACTGATTGACTATTTATACCAAGAAGTCGAATGCAAAAGGAAAAATAGAATATATTTCCCTTTACTCCGTAAAAGTGAAGTAACTTTTCTCCGAGTTACTGACACTGGCATTGAGGCAGGTAGTGACCACTTAGCAACCCCTGAACTTGGCAGTATTACTTTTACCGATCCAGGCATACAATATAACATTAGCTTTATCACTACATTTAACATTGATTCTGACCAAATTAAGTCTATTTTAATTAATAATTGGCAACTTATTAAAGGAAATTTCAAATTGGAGGAAAACTAGGGTTCTTTCCTAAATTTGTATATAAAAAAGGGAGTAATCTTAAGTCATTATTGGAAAGGAGTAACTATTTCCCTACCTTTTTGAAATTAAAAGGAACATACCCTTGTGGTACATGTAGACAATGTAACCATATAAGATCTGCCAATTCTTTTGTAATTAGAGATAAGAAATATCACATTAATCATAGATTTAACTGTGAGTCTAAATCTGTAGTGTATTTAGCAACCTGTGACTGTTGCCCAGCTTTCTATGTAGGAAAGACTTATCGCAAATTACGGGAAAGACTCTATGAGCACATTTACGCCATTAGGAAGAATAAAGAAGATAACGCTTTGGCCAAGCATATAGGGGTTTATCCGGGGCATAGTTTTCACTTTTTAGCTATTGACCACATCCCTTTAGACATTAGAGGTGGTCCCTTTTCTATAAAACTTGAAGTCCGAGAGTTGGAGTGGCAACTGACTTTAGATGCGTTTTCGGCACCTGGCCTCAATGAAAACTGTAACATTACCTGTGTGCTGAAATTAAGAAGCGCAGAGAGGTAGATTTTGCATAGATTTTTATATATTTTTTTTATTTAGAAAGTATTTTTAATATTAAATATTTTACTGAAGATTTCTAACTGATGACCAAATAATAATATTTTGAGATTTACTCAACAGAGGAATATGAGATGGAACATTACAATGTCCTTAAACAACCTTGGGTTTACTAGCATAGATGGTCTTCTATATGATTTGCCTTTGAACACTGCGATATGAAGTCACAAAGGAAAATTCTGATTCATATGAAATTAATTAACAACATTATAAAACTTCTGATTAACGTTCAATATAGTGTTTGACTGTTTTAATAAGAATAAAACTTTTTTTATAAGGTTTTAACAAATTAACTATAAAGTATTTTATTGAACACAATTAAAAATAGCGCTGTAGCACTTTAATTGATAAATGTGAATATATTTTAATGAGTATGATGCTACTGTGACGTGTTTAGGTTCTATTTTGGCGCCACTTATTATTTAAAAGTTTAGCGTATACAGCAAACTGGTTTTCTGATGAAGTTACTGTTGCACAGTAACGAAAACGTTTGTGGATTAAAAATAAACTTACGTTCATTTACTGAGATCCAGTGTCTGTCAGCCTGGGATGACATGATCAACAGACCTAGATTCTTTGCCAGAGATGGTCTTCATCTGTCACTCCTGAGACTTCGGCTACTGGCTAAGGTACTTGCCACCCCATAGTGCCTTTTTAGGCAGTCTCTCTGGACAAAATTTCCTACGTAAAAACTTCATCTAAGAACAACCTCAAAGTTATGCTGTTAAATGCTAGGAGTCTTAACATGAAACTGCACTCACTGGAAGCAGTCCTCACCTTGAAAGATGCAGACACTTATGCAGTCACGGAGACCTGGTTCAAAGCTGTGGAGAGTACTCCAGCCATGCCAGGTTACACCTCCTTCACATGTTCAGACCACAAACTGAAGGCTTGAAAATTTAAGGAGGTGGTATTTCAATATTCATTAAAGATAAATACACCTCCAGATTGGTTAAACAGTATGATTTCCTGGAGGTACTTCAGGCGCAGTTTAATTGTTGGTAGAGCAACTGTTCACGTCATTTCCAGCTATATGACCCCCTCCATGAATTAGGACAGCCAGTCTGCCTGTTTGGATCTACATGAGTCTATCAAGATCCAATGCTTCCTGGAATTTATCAACTCAAATGCCCTGGATCAGTTGGTAAACTCCCCTACCACAGGTGAAAACATATTGGACCTGGTCATCACCAACATGGGCGACAGATGTTTTGCACCGGAGGTCAACCTGTCACTGGTTAGATCAGACCATAAACTAGTCACTCTGGATGTCCACACCACATCACCACCCCCAACCAAGGAAACCATGGTGAAAAACTTTTCTGTAGCAAACTTCACCTTATTTAAGACAGAGGTGGTAAGTTTCACAGCCCCCACGCTAAAGGATAAGTGTCTAAGATGCAGGAACCTTTACAAATGCACTCTATGAGCACCTACAAGGATGCATAGATCATGCCATCCCTAGCAAAACCAAGACTCATTCCCCTAAGAGAAGGAAACCAGTCTGATGGACCCCTGCCATAAACAGGCTATACAATAGAAGGAGGAAACTAATTCAGAAAGAAAGCAAATCCCAAGAAGGAAAGCCATCCCTGATCCGTATCTGTAAGAAATTAAGGTCCCTCATAAAATCATCCAAGGCTAACTTCGAAAGAAAAATAGCCAAGGATTCGAAAGATAACCACAAAGCCTTCTTTAGCTATGTCAACTCGCAGATATGCTCTGAGTTGGTGCAAAATAGCACAAAATATACTGAACCTACTGATATTGCCAACATCCTGGCAGATTCAGTGCAAACTTCACCCCCCCTCACACCCCAAAAGGGCCCACAACAATACCGGAAAAGTGTAGCATCCCGGAAATCACAGATGCACAGGTGAAAACAGCCCTTTCAGAAGCCAAAGGCACAGCATCAATGGGGCCAGATGGTGTCCCAGGCTGCATCTTGCACGAACTACAGAACAATCTAACCCCCCATCTAAACACACTGTTTAACCTCCGCCTCTCCACAGGCTATGTGCCCATAGAATGGTGCACAGCAACGGTTATTCCGCTCCACAAAGGAGTGACCCTGGTAACCATCGCCCCATAAGCCTGACTAGCCTGGTCTGCAAGGCGCGCATCATCATGGAACTCCTTAACAAAGACACTGGGAACCTCCAAACACTTGACCCAATCCAGTTCGGCTTTGTTAAGGGCAGATCATGCCTACTAAACCTGGTTGACTTCTTCGAGACAGTCACCAAGGCTATAGATGAGGGGAAGATGGTTCACACAGCCTATCTTGACCTCGCCAAGGCTTTTGACACCATTCCCCACTTGGGGATTATAGAAAAACTCACCAGCCTGAACTTAAACCCCTACGTCATGAGATTGGTTGCCAACTGGCTTACAGACAGAACTCACATGGTAAGAATAGCGGGCTCCAGGTCCGACTCGAAACCATTCACAAGTGGTGTCCCACAAGGCTGTGTCTTGGAACCCCTACTGTTTGGCATATACTTCTCAGAAGTACAGGCAAACACAGGAGGACTATGGCTAACCAAGTTTGCCGATGACTGCAAACTGGGAGCCGTAATTGACTCTCAGGCTGACGCGGATATTCTCCAAAAGGGCTTTACTGAGACGGACACCTGGTGTCAAAGTCATGGTCTCAAGCTAAATGACAAAAAATGCATAGTCATCCCGTTTGGGAAAAACAAAACGCCCATGAATTACCACATAGGTGGCAGCCCCCTTAATACAGTAGAGGTAATAAGAGATCTGGGGACCCAGGTAGATAGTAATCTCTCCTTTGACAATCCATATTGCCAAAGTAGTTTAGGAAATCCTTCTATGTAGCCCATCTAATTACTAAAGGGTTCACATCTAGAAGTAAAGAGATTAAAGTGCCCCTCTACTCGTCACTCATCAGACCCATCATAGAGTACAATGCCCCATTTGGGATGTACCTCAAACGACACTTCCAACAGCTGGAAAGACCACAAAAGTACCTCACCACGAAAATTACTGGCCTCAAACATATGTCTTATGCAGCCCGACTGAAAAAACTCTGTTTGTACTCCAGTGGCATATCGCTTACTCAGAGGTGATCTCTGCCTGACATACAAAGCTATGTCCAACTCAGAATTCATGGACATGCTCCACCTAAAGAAATCTAAGTCACTGCGAGCCACTCGCTCTAGTGAGCTAAACCTCGCCACAACAATAAATAGAACATGCTGGAGGGATAGATTCCTGTCACAGAGACTCCCCATGCTTTGGAACAAAATTCCTAACTACATTGGGCAGAGTCCCTCACTAACACTCTTCAAGAGAGACCTTGACGAGTGGATGGGTAACAGAAAATACACCCCTGGGATCACTTCATTGGCTCTTCTTGACAGAGGCACAGTTAAGTAATCAATGGGGCGGCGAAAGGTGACACAGTCTGGCTAGGCATATAAATGCCCTCGGGCAGATAACCTAGTACCTACCTACGAACCTAAGATGCATCTGAACACTGGTTTTGGGTGACTTTGACTGGGTAAATCACTCTTGCTCAAACTCCCTTGCCCAAAGGTTCTCTGACTTTGACTCTAATGCCCTGGACCAGCTGGTTGACTCCCCCACAAGGGGAACCGGGATCCTGGATCTGGTGCGTACTAGTATGGGGGACTGCTGTAGCACCCCCACTGTTGTCTTCCCTGGTGAGATCTGAACACAATTCAGTCTCCTTTGAAGTTACTGTCATACCTGACCTCCCACACACCAGCGCCTAAACTAAAAAACTTCTCCGGAGTAGATTATAACCTCTTACAGAATTATATAAATATTTTCACTGCACCCCCCCCCCCCCCCCGATGGAATTGGCAAGTATGCAGAGTTGTACAACAGTGCTTTATGCAAACACCTGTATAACTGCATTGACTCTGCTATACCTTATCAGATCAAAACAGGCTCTTCAATGAAGAGCAAACCTGCCAAGTGAAAAGCTGCCATTAACAGGCTTTACAATAAGCGGAAGAAATTGTGTCTAAGAAGGAGTGAGCCCTAAACTGAAAAGACTCCCTCCTCAGCTTAAATAAGCAAATAAGACTTCTTGTGAAGTCCTCCAAAGCAAACTATGAATCCAAATTTAGCTTCCTCATCTAAGGACATCCATAAGGTGTTCTTTAGTTACATCTGTAACCTAAAAGGAAAAGCCCAGATTTGTGCCGAACTGGTAGTTGATACCACATATACTGAGCCTGTGGACATAGCTAACCTGTTGGCCAACAGGTTCTGTGGAAACTTCACTCCCATGTCCCACTACACTTACCCCATGACATCCCTACCACTTGTCCCCTCTCTAAAGAGCAGGCCGTAAATGCCCTCTCTCTCAAGGCCAAAAACATAGCATTTATGAGACCTGATAACATCCCTGGCTGCATCCTACATGGGCTCCCACAAGAACTAGCAACACCTTGGATACTTTTTTTTTTTCTTCCAGTCATGGTTTAAACACCGGCTTCATTCCAGCTGAATGGAAAATTGCCACCATTATTCCCTTGCACAAAGGTGGTGTTTCTTCTGACACCAGGAACTATAGTCCTATTAGCCTGACTAGGCTTGTCTGCAAGGCCATAGAGCAAATCAACATGGACCTTAACAGAGATATAGATTATCTCCAAACACTTGACCCTACTCAATTTGGATTTGTCAAATGGAGATCATGTTTGCTAAACCTGGTGGACTTCAAGACCATCACTAAGGCCCTGGACGAGGGGGAATTTATGCATACAGCCTAGCTAGACTTAGCCCGGCTTTTGATAGTACTCCCCACTCAGGCATCATTGGCTAACTCACCCAGCTAGGTATCAACTCTTGTATCATTAGGTGGATGGCTAACTGGCTCACTGATAGAACCCATATAGTCAAACTAGGGGAAAGCCACCTCCCAACAGCAGACCTGTAACCAGTAGTGTTCCACATGAATCAGTCCTGGGACCTCTACTGTTTAGTTTCTGCTTATAAGTAAATAAATTCCAAAGGTCCTGTGTCTGACAAAGTTTGCTACAAAAGGCTCTTACACAAACAAGTGATTGGTGTCAAAGTCGTGGCCTTAAACTCAGTACAAAAAGTATTATCCGTTTTGGTAAGAGCACTGTTCGTGCTAGCTACCACATCAGTAGCAACACCATAAGTACGCACTCAGTGGTGAGAGACCTGGGCACACAGGTTGATGGCAATCTTACCTTTTAATCGCCATGTCTCCACAGTAGTAAGAAGAGCATTCTATATTGCTCCTGTCATAAGTAAGGGCATTGCCTCCAGAAAGAAGTTATAACATCCCTGTACTCTTCCCTGATCAGACCAGTAATTGTGTACAATGCCCCTTTTGGTATGTACCTTTCCAAGCACCTGCAGCAATTGGAAAAACCAGAAAGGTTCCTCAAAAGGAAAGGTCAAGGTCTTCAGCATCTGTCCTATGTGGCTCATCTGAAATTACTGTCACTTTATTCTGTTTCCTAGACTACTCAAAGGCAATCTCTGCCTTGCATACAAGGCAATCTCTGACCCTTCTTTATTGGAAGTGCTGTATATCGGCAAGTCAAATGGTACACTGGTTACTATCTCTAAAGACCTTAACCTGGTATGTGACATTTAATAGAACCTGCTGGAGGAGCAGATTTGTCTCCCAGAGGTTACCATACCTTTGGAACAGACTCCCACTTCATGTCAAACAGAGCACCTCATTGGCGCTCTTCAGTAGCAGTCTGAACAACTAGATGGGTAATCGTAAATTCACCCCAGGGGTTCCACCTCTGTCCCTCTTGGACGCAGGCATTAGGTGCCAATCGTGGAGATAAGGGTAGAACTTGGCTAGGCTTGTAAGGGCCCTAGGGCCATTAGCCTAGTAACGTCCTATGAAATGTTGATTGTATGTATAGAAGCAAACCTTTCTCATACAGTAAGCTAGTTGTATGCCATTGCAACCAATGCACATTGGTCCTCTACATTTTTATCTGTACTGTGTGTGTGTATATATATATATATATATATATATATATATATATATATATATATATATATATATATATATATATGGCCATTACTTCATGTTTTACATCTGATGTATTACAAGGGTTTCACCTATATTCATTTGTTATCTCCCTTGTTTCTGATTGTTATGAACAAATTGCAGCATGTGACATAATGGCAATGTGTTTCTCAGTGGATTTTCAGAAGATGTGGAGTATTGCAGAGATTCTGATTATAGTCTAAAAGAAATCCTAATGGTTCTGGTGCCCCAAGGGAAAAGGCATTCTCACTTATACAAAGTTTGGTAGGTTGTTCAGTAAAAAATTTTTTTGAGCCCTTGTATTCAGAAAGTGGTATATTTGCTGGGTTTCCACATAGGTAACCATTTTCTTGTCTTGTTGTGGAAGTGATTGGATGTTCGGTTTCATCAGCTAAGTCCTAGCTAAAGCCAGTATAGGGACTTGAGTAAGATCCTGGTTAAAACCGCATAGGTAATGCAATTTTGGGATTAACAAATACATATAGAAATGTGGAAGATTTCAGAAGTGTTGCTCTCTCTGCTGAGAGTGTTCATTCTTTTTGTCGGCTGTATTGCTTTCCATATTTTTGTTTAGTGGGTAGGTTTGTTTTCATTTACATCTGCTGTTGTGCATTCTTAAGAGTGTTTAGAGATGGAGGTTACCATCTTAAATTCAGTTCCATTTGGCTGAGTATAAGCTGACTTTGTGGGTTTATGATCACCTGATATGCTACTTGCTGATGAGCCTTCTTCACATCTCAGACACAGTGTAAATCAATACCTTCTTGTAGAACTTTGGAGGGCGGGATGCTTTGCACAAACTGAGTCTAAAATTGTATAGGAGGAACCAGCTGACCCACTTCATGATAATGCTTTTAGTGTTTTGGTCTTTGAAAAAAAGACTGAATTAGAAAAAATGAAATTCTTTTGTGTGGATGTCTGTTGATACTGGTGTTACAGTGGCCTGTCAGATAATTTTCACAGACTGCTTACAATCTTCCCTCTTTCCCATCTTGTACCACAGATACTGTATCTCTAAATCACTTCTGCTGCACTTAAGTGTAGACAAATGGCTGCATGTTACATTTATTGAGAAAATTACTTTATGAGCCAAGTAAGAAGTTATGTACTTACCAACAACATTCCATCTGTGGTGTCTATTTTTTTTCTTCTCTCCTCACATATGGGTCCGGATCTGACTCTGCCATTAGCAAGCTTGTGGCAACCAAAATGCTGTTGGGTACCTCCCCTTTCCCACAACGCATCTCTTCCCATTACCTCCGATCTTGTCTTGTTACAATCACGTGTATATATAAATAGATGTATAGAGAAAAGTGAAATTTCGGTATTTAATACACTATAAGAACTTAAAGGAGACCATTTCTGGAGTATGAGGAAGATCAGTCAAATCCTTTGGAATCTCTTCCCGTAAAACCAAGAAACCCATGGAACAGGGAAGGAAGGAGGGGATGTGAGGAAAAATGAAAAAAATTGACCATACAGAGGGAACATTATGGTAAGTACACAACTTCTTAATCTGACATTGTCAATTTTTCATCTCATCCTCGCATATGGGACAGAGTCCCCAGCTATCTTTACCCCTGGTGGACTCGCGGGAGAATATTCCTCAGAACCATTGCACCCAAGCAGGACCTTCTGGAGGCCAGATTTAAATTGTAATGAGTGGTAAAGCTATAATGGTTAGTCCAAGTGGCTGCTGCACAAATATACAGAGAGCCATTCTTCTGAAAGACTGCAGATGTGGCTATAGCCCTGGTAGAATGAGCCCAAATGGACTTATAAGGCTTTATGCCTTTTGGGGAGTAAATAAAGGAAATACAACTATAAAGCTATTTTGATAAGGTAACTTTAGAAACTGGTAGGCGTTTCCTAGGGCCTACAGATGCAGTGAACAGTTGGTTTGCTTTCCAAATTTTTTTAGTTCTCTGGAGATAGAAAACATTGCTGTCTATGTACATCCAACAAATGTATAACATATTCACCCTTATTAGTAAAATTAAGGAAGAAAACTGGCAAATATGTAGTTTGATTAATATTTGTTTGAGAAACAACTTTGGACAAGAAACAGGTGTTGGTATGCAAAGAGACTCTGTCTTTCTGAAAAAAACAAATACGGGAGCTGAAAAGATGGTGCCTGAACTTCTGATGTCTGTCTCGCTGATGTGATGGCCACCAAAAGAGAGTTTTGCTTGAAAGAAATTTAATGTCACAAGAAGCTGCAGATTCGAATGGTAGTAGAACAGTCAGACGTAGAACCATATTTAGATCCCAAGGAGGAGAGGAGATCGTAGGGGGATTTTAACAGTATGGTCCCTCTTAAGAAATGCTTTGCAAAATTTGTGGGAAAATTTTAAAGTTAAGTTGTCTATCCCAATGTAAAAATTTGAAATGGCTGATAACTTTCCCTTTATAGTAGTTGCCTCAGCTCCATTATTGAAAAAGTGAGCCACAAATTGCAGAATTAAGTGAATGGGAGCTGTGATGGGATCCAAATTGTGTTGTTGTGCCCAGATTACAAACCACTTCTATTTGCTCTTGTATAGTTTTTGAGTGGATGACTTGTGGGAGGATATTAAAATGCAACAGGCCAGCGGCGAGAGCATAGGATGTCTGGCAATTAATGGAACTGGAGGGAACCAAGCTGTCAGTTAGTAGAACTGGATGAACCAAGCTGTCAGCTTGACGTTGTGAAGGTTGGGATGAAGCATTCTTGTCGGGTTTGACAGTAGGTCCAGAGAGCATTCCAGAATCCAGGGCTGCCTCTGTAGATGAGGACAGAGGAAGGGAAACCAAATTTGTTGAGGCCAATATGGGGCAATGAGGATTACTGTTATTGCCAACCTGTTGGCTTTCTGAAGAAATTTGGGAATCAAGAGAATGGGGGGAAAGGTATACAATAGTTTGAGAGGCCAGTCATATACTAAAGCGTCCCTCGAGGACTGCCTCAGTGGGGGAATTAGATCAAAGTAGCTGCTGCATTTGTTGTTTAGGGGAGAGACAAAGAGATCACAGCAAGGCTGACCCCACGTACGGAGAATGTTCTCTGCTACATTCTGGTTGAGGGACCACTTGTAAGGCATGAGAATGGCTCTGTTCAACTTGTCCGCTATGATGTTGGACCTTCCCAAAATCTGCTTTATCAGAAAGCGGTTGGATGAGGTCGCCCATTGCCCACACCCTAAGAGCTTCTTGACATAGAGGGTGCAATGTGGTTTCTCCTTGTCTATGTACCTGCAGCAACTGGAAAGACCTCAAAAGTACCTCACCAAGAGGATCAAAGGGCTCAAACAGATGCCATATGCTGCCCAGTTAAAGAAACTCCAGCTCTACTCAGTGGCATACCGCCAGCTCAGAAGCGATCTGTGCCTGACATATAAAGCCATGTCCAACCCGGAATTAATGGATATGCTGCACCTCAGAAAATCCAAATCCCATCGAGCTACGCACTCGAGAGACTTGAACCTCAGCACTGAAATAAATAGGACATGCTGGAGGGACAGATTCATAACCCAGAGGCTCCCTTCACTCTGGAATAAAATCCCAGTCCAGGTTAGGCAGAGTCCCTCATTGAATCTCTTCAAGAGGAATCTTGATGAGTGGATGGGAGATCGTAGATTCACTCCAGGTATCAGTTCTGTGTCACTGTTAGACAGAGGTATAGTATAATAACCTCGAAAAAGGGCATAGCAAAATTCATTTAAAATGGGTGGCGAAAGCCAAACAAACTCTGGCTAGGCTTATAAATGCCCTAGGGCAGATAGCCTAGTATGAACCTATGAACCTATATGACCAACATGTTGCCTGAATTGTTACAGTCCCCGGAAGAAGAGCAGCCTGAAATGCCTGCAGCGATAGAAGTACTGTCCTCTTCTCCAGGATGTTTATGCAGAGCTTGGCCTTGTCTGTGGAACAGGTACCTTGGACAGTCTTCCCCAGGTAGTGTCTCACCCTCACCCCATACGGGAAGCATCCGTGGTCACTGTAGCCTGTGGTTGGGGGAGAACAAACTGTTGACCTTGAGTCACCTGTTCTGAATGAATTGTGTTATCTTATTTGCATATGCTCGTTATGAGAATCTGATGAGACATTGGTTGACTAATTACTGGCCTTTGAGAATCCAGAAGTCATTGCAGAATTCGCATGCGATACCTGGCTAGAGGAACTAACACAGTCGCTGCAGCCATAGATCCTAAGCCCTGTAGACAGTGACATGCAGCTACCTTCTTGTTTCTGATTAACCTTGAAGTTCGTCTTCTGATTGCAAAACTTTTCTCCTTCCAGGGTGTTAGCAGTCATCTGGTTGGTGTCCGACAGTGCTCCTGTGAACTCTGAGTGGGCTCAAGATGAGGTTTTTGTTAATTTATGGTTATGCCTAGTTCTGAACAAAGCTGAAGAACAGTCTCTCTTGCATGATCAAGTAGATGCCTGGTCGACGTGGAAGTGAACTAGTAGTGTAAGGAAATGCCTGGAATCCTTGTCATTTCAGGTGAGCCGTAACCACTGACATGCATTTGGTGAACACTCTCTGGGGGCAGTAGTGAGACCAAAAGGCAGTGCTCTGAACTGGTAATGACTGGCTCACAGCTGGAAGCGTAGGTATCCTCTGGTGAGTCTGTCCATTTTTATGTGGTAGTATGTATTCTGAAGATCTATGCAGCACATTCAATCATCCTGTTGCATCATTGGACTGACTTGTTCAGTCTGAAATCCAAGATTGGTCTCCAGTCCTCTCTTTTCTTTGGAACCAAAAAGAACCTTGAGTAAGTTGCAAACCCTCTCTGATCTCGGGGAACATCTTGGATGACTTTTTTTTTTTGTTAGCAGTTTCTGAATTTGCACAGCCGTTTGACTGGGTGGAACTTCTGGGGATTCTTTGAGGGTTTTTTGAGTAAAGGGAATTTGGCTGGATATTATCATCTACACCCACAAATCAGAAGTTATCTTTTGCCAGGCTCTCCAGTGCAGAGATATTTGACCCCCAGTTGCCTCCAGAGGTGTACAGTCAGCCGCCTTTCAGGAGTGCTGAAAAGGCATCCTGAAAAAAAGATACCTGGGATCCTTGGTGTTGTGGGCCTCCTCTGCCTTGAGGGCAAAAGCTTCCATGACTGTTTCCCCCTCTGCTTCTGGGGGGAAAACACGCCATGCGTGTCTTGGTAGGACCCTTGAGACTACTTGAACCACATTTTTCTGCTGCCTGTCTGACCCGTGGGATAAGGTCTCCGAGGATCTAAAAAATGTATGCCCATGGCAGATAGGGTCTTGCGCTATCCAGGTGTGAGAAAGAAGGTGTCCTTGACTTTGGGGCCAGAAAGAGATGTGCTGTCAAAATGAGCATTAACGAATGAAGACCTAAAATATTCCGCAAAATCTCGAAGGCATATCCAGGCATGCCTCCTTATAGAGATGCCTGAACCCGCCTCATTGCTCATTCCTTCGGATGCATGTGCAGTGAGCCTCATGGACAAGTTGGCTACCGAATGTAGGGTGGCTAACTGGGAAACTACTTTCTCTATAACTCCCTCAGCTACTGCTCCTTCAAGGGTATCTCAGAGCTCCTTGATCAAATCCCTTTGTCAAAATGTGAAAGGTAATTCAGCAACCACAAGGCAAAGATGTGCCCCACATCTGTCCGTCGTCCTGGAATCCTTATTAGTAGGTTGGAGAGTTGCTTCTTGGTCACTGCTGCCACGCCCATGACATTTACTGCAGCTGCTTTTGCCTATAAAGCCTTATCTGAGTGAGCGGTTATAATTTTTATTTGGTCTCTGGGGAACATGCTCGATGGAGTCTGGGATCTCCCACGTCAGCCGTGGTATCAAACCTATAAGCTGTTCAGTGGATGGAGTCACCCAGGAGGTAGATGGGTGAGAACTAAAGTCAACCAGGTACATTGACTCCTCAGGCGAAAGATGGCTGGACTACCAGCCACCCCTCTGCTTCAGAATCTCTCCAAAGGAAACATCCTCATGGGTGACCTTGGGAATCCTTCGCCCTCCTAGAGGTCTGTATCTTCTGTGGCTGACTTCTCCATGGTGTCCAGATTCCTTCTCTTGCGTAATCTCTTTCTAGGCACCTTCTTAGTGGGTTAGTCTAGGGAGGTATTGAAAGAGTTGGGGGGGGGGTACCCAGATGGGTGTCCTGGCACATGTGGTCCCATGGAACCTGGTGATGAGAAGAGGCACACAAGGTAGTCTATTGGGATAGTGAATCTGAGGGGGCAGGTGACGTCTTTGTTGTAGTGGCAACTATAGCCCTCTCCAAGGCCCCAAAAGCTGACTGCTTCTGAACAGACGAGGACTCCAGCTCCGGCAAACCATATTTCCATGACAGGGTCCACTCCAGTCCAGAAGACTACCTGAGGTTGAAGCTTGACTCAAGATTCACTACAGCTACGAGAACTCTCCGGCTCCGCAAAAACTGATGAGCTCTAAGGAAAAGTCTGATCATGGAAAACAATGTCTTTGGATCAGAGCTAAAAGACACCAGATGTATCGGATTAGACAACTCCGAAGCTTGTCCTAAAGTCGGAGGAAGAGGGGGGAGTGGACAGACCTGGAATCTTAAGAGTTGAGGTCGAGGGGGACTTAGTGATACCCTGCACCCACAAAATCTTCTGCATCATCCATTCCACATCTTCAGTTAGGCTCCTGGTCGAAAAAGGACGACGAGGTTGAAGGAGATCTAGGCCTTAATAGAAAGGGAGACTGTACCCTCAATGGAACCATGTCCTAAGAGGGAGAGTGCAGACTCCTCTGTAATGTCAAAAATCAGCTTAAAAGGACTGGGTGTTGGATCCCATCCATCCTTACCAGATAGGACTGGAGCCGAAGAAGTTGGATCCAACAAAGGAGAGGTCAGAGCTGAAGTCTCCAATCGGATCACAGACTCATCAGGACTGGATGATTTCATAATTTTTGGCTTCAGCTCCAAAACATCTGTCTGTGCCGAAGAGTCTCTTCTTAGTTTTGTCCAAAGATCTAGAGGACAAAGAAGAAGCTGGGGTCAAATGAGCTGATTTAGTCTTAGAGGCTGAACCTAATTTCTCTTTACCTCCAGAAATAGTCTTTCCACCTGCTGAAAGCTTTATACCCCTTAGAATGAGCTTGTTTTTAAGTTCAACTAAAGCTGTATGATTAAAGGAATGGCATGTGGCACAATCCACTTGTAAGTGAAGGGATCCAAGGCAATATACACAGAGTCTGAGTCGCTAACTGGGATTTTATGTCCGCACTTTGAACATTTTTTGAAACTGACCGGTTTCTCTCGCTTCTCTGCCATGACTCGAATAAAGAAGGCAGAGAGATCACTCAAACAGTCCGACACACAAGTGTAAAGTGACAGCAAAGAGATGTTTTATATGGAAAAGAGACAGAAGGGAGACAGTATTAACAATAGTAGCCCATGAGTTGCCTAAAAGGGAAAAGGGTAGTAACTTGTATATAAAAAAGGTTACTGGCTGGAAAAGAATGGAGAAGAGAAAGTAAGCTAAATAAAAAAGCAGTTACTTGTGTAAAAAAAAAAAAAAAAAAAAAAAAGGGTTCTAAGCTACAAGGATGAGAGAGAAATGTAAATTAACACGCAAAAAATGAGAAAAGTGATTCAATGAAAAATTTATAAATGTATGACCTGACACCAAGAGCTAGCTGTTGGGACCACTTCTTCGCCCATGGATTCCTTCAGACTGACCATTTCTCCCCATCTCACTGTGTGCTGTCATAATTTTGCTTGCAGTTATTTTGGCTGGAGATTGTTACCAAGTTGGTAGCATCCATACCTATGGCACTGGTCTCTATGCCAGTCCTGTTATCAGCACTTTGTTTTTCAATCGGTATTGCTGACATTGAACTTGTCATGGACCCCTGCCTCAGCATCTGCCTTAATGATGCCAGCACATAGGTGTTGATGCCATTTGGTCTCCCCATTTGCCTGCGCTAATATTTTGTGCATCAATATCATGAGTTTTATATTGCATCATCTGTGTAGACTATCTTTTGGTATTGAGCTTGTACATGCTGTGTTTTCTTTCAGCACTGCTTGCTCTCCCTCCTGCACTGGTGGCTGTGATGGCTGCAGGAGATCCACACACCAGTGGTATTCTTTCTGTCTTGTCATACACAACAGAGGTGCTTCAGGAGTCTTTTGAGTTTGTAATGATTTTGTTGATCCTTGAGTACCTGTCCTAAAGAGAGAGGACGTGCTGTTTATATATGTAGATAGCTGAGGCCAAGGCCAGAGCTACTTCTTTTTAGGAGCCGGTCATTATCAGTCTCACCTCCGTCCCTAAAATATTTAATAAGTATATGCCTGTAATTGACTGTAGTCTATAAGGAGTCAAGGTCTTTCCATGCATACATAGCTGGCTCTTTGTTGCTGTATAATTTTCGGGCATAAACCTTCAGAGAGTCTTTGCACAAATTGCTCCATTCACTGGTAATAATAGAGCAGGCAGAATTGGAAAGTCACAATATCTCAAGATTTTACTTTCATAGGGTGTAAATGGATAACTCTTTTTCCATTCTTTGCTTCTGCAAGATAGGAAATAAATTATTCAGGTTGCTGCAGTATTTAGAATTGTGGAGTCCATTTCAGTCTCAGTACTGTGTTGTGCTGCATAAAATCCTTAGAACTCATGGCACCATCATGTAATTGTTGCTTCCTGTGGGTTGAGTGAGTATGTCTCATCATCTCAAGGAGTCAAACTTTTTGGAGATAAGCAGTTGTTCTCCTTTTTCAATTTTTCAGGACTCCCTTTCTCAGGGAGTGGTTGCTATACAGTTCAAATCACATGCCTGTAAAATGATATCAGTATAGGGAGAATTCTGTCTTGCTTTTTATGCCAGGAAGTTGTAAGGTTCTGACTGAACTATGAAGTCAAATTATTTCTGGCTTTCCAGTCATATTCCAGGGAAGACCAGTGTCATTGAGGAACCAGATTGAGTCACTTTGACGGGCCAGTATCCCACTAGTGGCTCTCGTTCTGTGGCTCCCAGATTCCTCTGGTATTGAGGCAAACTATAGAGTGAACCACAGTTTCTCTTTTTTGACCTCTGAGAGGTTAGTTCAGGGATGCTCTGGTCCACAAATGACACCACAGATTCCTCTATGCTTTTCCCTGTTTTCTCTGATGATGTCCTTTTTAAGGCAAATTTTGGCGCCAAAAATACGAAATAGATACAAAATAGATACAAATAATTCATATCGAAACACAAAATTACGATAATACAATCAAAAATATGGTATAAAACATGAGTGGAAATAACTTTGTGTATAAATAATAATAAAATAATACATGCCTAATGCCTACCTAAAAAATGCAAACAGCCTGATGTGTGACTATAACCTGGGGAATGACAACAGTAGGGAAATATACATGAGTTAAAAGTACATAAGTTAAAAATGGATGAATAAAATAAAGAATAAATTGATAAATTGATAAATATGATACATTGATAAATATATTGATAAATATGAGAAAAATTAATGAATGTTAATAAATATTGTAATAAATATAAATGTAAATATATATATGGTATAGGTAAAATGTTGGTACAATGATGTAATATGTGATGTGTGTTTAAAAATACTTATATACTTCTTGATTGAAGGCCAAAGAACATATGGAGAATATAATAGTGAAACTCTATTCTATAATTCTAATAATAGAAAAGGTTTAATACTGATATAGTCCTTCAATCCTGGGCACGTTGTGGCATCACATAATATTTGCCACTTGCTTTCAAGTAGTGCCAGATAGGTTTTCCAATTCCCCCCATGAACAGTATAATCTATGTGATCAATGATACTAAAAAGAAAAGAATGTTCTGGACCTCTATCTAAAATATGCTTACTCAAGGCGTTGTTGGGGTCCTGTTTTTTGATTTTATATATAAGTGTTCATAAATTCTTGTTTTGAATTGAATTTTCTCTCAGTCTTTCCGATGTAGTATGCATCACATAAAGTACATGTAGCAACATAAACATAAATTTTTTATTATTATTCATACACAAAGTTATTTCCACTCATGTTTTATACCATATTTTTGATTGTATTATCGTAATTTTGTGTTTCGATATGAATTATTTGTATCTATTTTGTATCTATTTCGTATTTTTGGCGCCAAAATTTGCCTTAAAAGGAGAGCACTATTGTTCATTCATTGGTTCTGATGAAATCCGCTTTTTATGCGGATGAAAGCGCTTAACCCTGACGATTTAACTGTTTCTTGCTCTTCTGGTTTTTGGAGTATTGCCTTCGTTATTTGTGAATAAAGCACTTGGTGGTTTACTATCTTTGTCCGAGCAGAGGTTCTTTGGATTTACAGTCTTTAGGATTTATTTGGTTGCAGTTACTTTCAGTAGCGTCTGTGTGTTTGAGTTCTCTGATGTGGTTAATTCCAAAAGGCAGACTTCACAAGGCCAGTGTGCTTCATAGATATTTTTTTGCCAAATCAGATGCTGTTTTTATTCCTCACCTTTTTAGCCTATCCCTTGAACAGATCTTACGTGGTCGTTAACTTATTCAAACTCCTGACTTGGCTGTTTTTTGTTCTTTTGACTGCAGTTAATTTCTCCGTTTGCATTGAATTGGTACAGCCTCTTTCCTCTTCAAAAGCCTTCTACTTGCATAATGTTCATTTCATATCCCAGTGGACTATCTCTTCTATGTGCACAACAAAAATGAACCTGTATCCCTTTCATATTCCTACCCTGTTAATTATAGACTGCATTTCTGAGATTGTATTCTTGACTCAGTCTTTGGTTTTCTGCCGTAGTTCATTTGTGGCTGTTCATGGTTAGACAACTCTGGCATCCCTCAAGGTATGCAATGCCTTTTTAAGTTTAAATAGGATCTTTCTTTTTAGGCCTCCAATATTGGATTCAGTACTACCATGGGACTTGAATTTCATGCTGAAGAACCTTCTCCTATTTGAACAGGCCTCTGTGGTTTTCCTGAAATACCTTCTGGAGAATGTACTTTTCTGGTAGTGATCACCTCTGCTAAAAAGATTTCCGAGCTTCATGTTCTTTCTATCAAACCAGCATACTTTACAGAGAGAGTTTTATTTAAAGCTAATCCTCTTAGTTTACATCGACTATGGGTACTGGTGTACCAGTCTTCCAAGTATATAGACCACATAGAATACTTGTTTTCACTGATGTCCACTGACTGCTTTTGACCAAATTAAAAACTGTACTTCAAGGCCTAATTAGATCAGAAAGTAGCCATCTGGGCATTGCAAGTTTGGTTATCTAACGACATTTGGTCATACTAAAGTTAGGAAGTCTCTTTTTTTTCTCTTGGTATCTATACGAGGATCATTCCATTAGAGTTGGAGTAACTTTATTATAGATCTCAGATTTAGGACTGAGCTACTGTTAAAGTGATTTGCTGATGTTTTGATACCTGTCTTTGTACTACAGCATGCAGTGCATACACTCCCGAAAAGCACCTCTCCCATCAGGAAACCTTTTGGTCACCGCCTTCATATTTAATTGTAAACTTTACATCTTCCTTGCACTGACATCACTGAGGAAAAACAAGGAAGTATAACCTTAGATGCATAGGCAAAGCATCTGTTGCATACATATGGGCACCTCGTGTGCGAAGTTGCCTCACTGAAGTCTGTGGTAACCGCACCACTGGAAAAGCTATTTTTTTGAGATGTGATTTAATAAAAAGTTTACAAAGCTTTTTACTAAAAAAAGAATGTCCAAAAAAGAGGAATTGTAAGCTGGAAAATACATCGCAGCACTTGACTCATTGAATGTCGCTATGCCCACCCAGTTCCATCGAATGCCCCAAACTGTAGTTTGCTATAGTGCCAAAGTATACTAGTATTACTGTGTATGGGCCATAAGGCCAATCAGAACATAGATTATGTATTCATAGAATAAACCTTCTGATCCATCCATGTATGAAGTGATCTTTTAAATGTAGATAATGTATCGCATTGTCTTGTCTATACAAGTTTCATAGATTAGTACTAAGCTGGCTGGCCGGCCATATGGGCCATTTAAACCTAGCCAATTGTTGCATGTGAGAATCAAAGATCAGGAAAACTCCTGTAAGATGACATTATTTTTGTGTACTTCCTGCAGATAAGATTCCAAGTATAGCATGCTACGACTCGTGTACAGGCAGAAGGAGATATGCTGCTTTCTGTTTTACCTGCTCCATTTTGTCTTATGTTTTAAGAAATCTGCTTGGCCTGATGTGTGTGTGTGTGTGTGTGTGTGTGTGTGTGTGTGTGTGTGTGTGTGTGTGTGTGTGTGTGAGATGCTTAAATTAGCTAGGCTGCACATTTCACAAGTGTTTTTTTTTTCTCTTTGGTTAGATTGTTTGAGTGGTACTTAAGTGCACAGTGAATTTCTGGGCCTTTGTCTTTTTCTGAAAAGGTTTCAAGCCTGCATAAACTAAAGCACTGCTAGTGATTCCCTGCTACTTTTTTTTTCTCCCAACCACCCTCCTTTTCATTTATCTGCTTTTTAAGCCTGGTGATCTTAAGCTCCTTCCTTTTCTACATTGTTGTTGTTATATTGAACTATTTATTTGCCTTTCCTTGTGCTTATGTTGAAAAAGTGCATTTTGCCTCTCATTCTTTCTTTTCTACTGATTTTTTTTTTACTTTTTCTTAATTCATTATCTATGTAGCTGTTTGGTAACGTAATGTATTTTTACACTTTAGGAAGCATTTGCTTTTGCATCAAGAAGCCTGTGATTTTTCACCTAGTGCCGTGGGAGATAGTCTTGTCTGTTTAGGTTGGGGAAACACTTGGGATTTCTGCATGTAGTTTTACCAGCTGGAGGGCTTATTAATCATCTTGTCTTGTTTTTAGTGCCCTTATAAATTCTGTACAATTGAGTGGCTCTTGGTTCATTTATACAAAGCAAATACTGTTTTTTATTTTTTTTTTTTATATTGAATAATCACACTTTTATAAACTGTTTAAAGTACACTGCTGTGTCAATATCCTTTAAGTTTGTTTGTAGTAGCATTTCACTCGGGACATTTTCTATGCTTTTACAGTATGAGGACTGGAATTATTCATCTAGTGGCAGTAAGTGTTAACTGGTCTATCTGAGCTGGGTATCTTTTTGTACTTGTACTGTGACTGTGCTTTAGCAGTTAAAAAAAAAAAAAAAACGCTGCTGCTTTTAGTTAATTGCGCAATATTACATTGTATCTGTTAGTTGCAGGTAGTTTGTGTGATTTTGCTACACTTGGGCTCCAAACCAGCTGTTCTACATTAAGAATATGTTTTTCTGTACCCTTGTGGCAGAAGTGTGCTGCTCTAACCTGTCTGCGTTAGTTGTTGGTGGAAGGCTTATTACGTACTTTCCTGATTGGTAGTTAGCTTAAACCTTGTTTATCTTTGCATCCTTGCTTGTATTTAAGCCTCGCATTTGCGTGGTGCTGCTCTTCATGCAACAGCAGTTAGCAGTGTCCTTGTAAAGTCAGAAAAGCCTAGAAGCTCAAATTTTCCCTAAACATCTGTTAGTGAAACCCTTCAAAGTTTTTTTGCTGCACTAGGAGCAATTCTGTGTAGGCTAAGGTTGATCAGTAAGGCAATGCTGCTCAGTTTGCAATGAAGTATTGGTCACTCTTGTAAACTCGACGCTACCAGTGCCGTCCTGTCAAATTAACCTATTCCCTCCCCTAATAAAGCATACAGTAAGAGCCTGCTCTTATGGACGGGCAGTTTCCCATTACCTCTCTGGCCAGCCTGATAGACATGGGCATCCTGAAGCAATGTCTCATGTATACTGACAACCACTTACTCCTGAAACAAATCGGATACTTTGTGAGAGATGTAGTTACACTATGAAAGTGGAGGCAGGACTCTCCCATAAGGACAAATTGAATGCCGAACAGGTTGTCTCTCTCTCTCACTTTCTCTGTCTCTGTCTCTGTCTCTCTCTCTCTCTCTCTCTCTCTCTCATAAGGCGTAACACCACAAAACTTTAATGTATTGGTATTGATCAGAGGTGACTTCATTGTGAGACACGTGGATGTTCCCCTCACCAGGCTGGATAAGCAGCGGGTTATAGTTAGCTGCCTGTCTCAAGCACTCAGGTCACTCATCCACAAGTATCAGTATGACTCCATCATAGTCTGTGTTGGGGTGAATGACTGGAGATGTCATTCTGAGATGACTGAGCTCTCGGATACTACTTTCTCCAAGGATGATGCTGCAATACAAATAAAAAATGACTGACTTTAACAATTAGCTTAGCTTCTGGTGTCTGTCGAAGGGGATCCAATATCTGTCAGCCTGAGAAGACATGGTCAGCAGGCCACTCTGCTTTGCCAGAGATGGTCTGCACCTTTTCTGCTCTAGGCCTTTGTATACTGCTAAAGGCATTAGCCATCCTTGTTGTGCCTTTTTTAGGCAATGTCAAAGTAACTAACCTCTCAACTTAACAAAATGCTGTCTAGGTAAACTCAAGGTACTGCTGCTTAAGAGTGTAAAGAAGAAACTGCACTCCATGGTAGCACTCCTCACTTTGGAAGATGCTGAAGTCTGTCAAGTCACAGAGACATGGTTCATAGGCATGGAAAGCACCCTGGTTGTGCAGGGCTACAATGCCTTCCATATGTTCAGACCACAAACTGAGCATAAAAGGACCAAAAGAGGAGGTCTGTCCATCTTCATTAAGGGTAAGTGCACATTGAGACTGGTCAAACAGTATGACTGTGTTGCGCTACTCCATGTCCAGCTAACTATATAGGCAAAACCCCTACCACATCAAAGCCAGTTACAGGTGCCCCACTATGAAAGAAGAAAAGCATATCTGGACTTAAAGGGTTCACTTGTCATACAGCCCCACACCTTATTCTTGGGTGATTTTAAGTATCTTACGATCAGCTGGGGAACGTACATGACCATAAACATGCTGGCTCAGAGGTTCTTTGACTTTGTCAGTGCAAATACTATGGAACAGCTAGTCAGCACACCCACAAGAGGTTCAAATGTCCTGGACATAGTACTCACTAACATGGGAGAGATCGTACCATAAATCAGTCTTATTTGATGTAATTATAAGACCAGATGCCCCATCAACCTCAAAAATGCTTTAAGAATTTTTTCTAAGAAAAGTTACCTACTACTAAGTGATGGTATAAGAAGTTTCAAAGCCCCCCTTGGAAGCAGATAACACTGACTCCTATGCAGAGGTGTACATTAATGCCCTGTATAACCACTTAAACAGTGGTGTGGAATCAGCTGTACTTAACAGGATTAAAACCAGGTGTTTCCTAAAAAACAAGCCACCCTGGTGAACCCCTTGTATAAAAAGGTTATACGACAAGAGAAAGAAACTAATGTCCAACAACAAGAGGGAAATGGTTCAGCAGAAGTAAGCCCTCTCTACCTTAAACAAACAAATTTAGAAATCTTGTCAAGTCCTCCAAAGCCAATTATGAAGCAAAAGTCTCCCCACCTAAGGATAATCACAAGGCATTCCTTAACTATGTCCAAAATCTAAAAGGGAATACCCAGCTATGAGCTGAATTGGTTATGGGTGGTGCCACCCATGCTCAACCAGAGGTAATAGCCAACCTGCTGTGTGACAGATTTGAAGAAAACTTCACCCACCCCCACCAGTCATCCCCCAAAGTATACCTGCCACCACTCCTCAGCCTATCTGAAGAGAGCAGGTCACGTCAGCGCTCTCCATTGCCAAGAATAGAGTCAGTGGGACCAGACTATATCCCAGGTTACCTTTTTAAACAACTTTTAAACTTTACCTACCAACCCACTTGGATCCCTGTTTAACCACAGCCAAAGAATTGGCTTTGTTCCAGTGAAGTGGAGGATAGAAACTGAAATCCTTCCACACAAAGGGGGAACCATCAAACGACCTTGGAAATTTTAGCTCGACTAGCCTCATCTGCAAGGCCATGGAAAGAGTTATTATGGACCTTATTAACAAGGACATAGGTAATCTCCAGACTCTGGGCCCAACCCAGTTCGGATTCATTAAAGGTAGATCATGCATGTTAAATATGGTTAGTGTAGATCAGTATGTATGTATGTATAGCTTTTAAGAAGCTTTCCAGGGGCTTACACGTGTATAAACACTAAGCGCGTGTGAGCCTGACTGCCATTTTATAGTAAGCTGTTGAGATGTAAGTATGCATGTTTGTGTAGTCTGTCAATCAGTTGGTTTATATTTTGTACTGCTGCTGTCCATCCTGATGTGTTTCTGTGTAATAAAGCATGTAAACTAACTACCCCGCCTGTTCGTCTTAAGTAGTAAACCAAGACGAGCGACATGGTGTCAGAATGGGATCCAGCAATCCAGAGTTTCAGGACCGGGAAGACTTAGTTAAAGGTGGAGAAATATAGAGGAATGGATCATCCCTACTGCACGTATAACTCACAAAAAAGGTCAAATGTGTTTCAGGTATCAAAGCTTACTTAAATGATTTATTATTTGCAAAATATAAAACAAAGCACTCGGAATGCCTTAAACAAATGTCTAAGTAAATGAAATGTCAGAAACTGCAACATATTGGAAAAATTATTCGAATAACTACGGAAAATGTTTGAAATAAAGTCCAAATCGCTTAAAATGTATAAAGTAAGGAAAACAACCTAATTTTTCTACTATGAGCTACTTTCACATTAATTAAAGCTATTAGAAATATCTGAAAGTATACAAAGTGTTCGCATGTTTGTGCAGTATAATAGTGCAGTTATTTCGCAAAATACAGCCACTTCAAACTGTTGTATTTTTAAGAGTTTATTGTGCATTTGAATGTTGTTACAAGTACTGGCTCTGTGTGCATGTTTGTACACAACTACAAGGGCCATTTTTTTTCTGTTTGGACATACTTAGTTGACATGGCAGACTGATTTCGTAAACCACTTGTCTTTGACAATAATGGCATAGAATTGGAAAATGCTTGACCAGGAGTACAATGTTTTCATGCAAGCTGCTTTTTATGATAGATGACAGTACAAAAGCACTTTATTCTGCACCTGCTGTATTTGCAGGGGAGGGGGGAACCGTCATGTAGTGGTACTGGCTGAGTCAAGGGAAGACCTAGAGTGCTTAAAACTTAAATTTTAGAGAAATGTGTAACCCCCCATACGAATATTACATTGGAAAGGCACTTATTTTATACGAGAGATCAAAAGCCTGGTGAAACTTGCAGTATATATAACTGACTTAAGAAATAAGGCTAAAACATGCAGATCTGGTGATTTAAGGGATGAGTTGATAAGACAGATTTGTGTGTGGCATTAAAGATGATGCTGTGAGAAGAATTTTGCTTTGTGACCGTGATTTAACTTTGGACAAGGCCATTGAGATTTGTCAGGTATATAAGCTCACAGAAAAGCACACAGATATGCTTACAAATGAGAAATGCATGCTTCCAGTATATTCTAGTGCTCATGTTGATAGTATGCAGCATGTGGTTAAAAGAAATGGGCCCATGCACATGGCAGCAACTGTGAGCCCTGCAACAGTCACTGGTAAACCCTGTACTTTTCTAACAAATTCCAGTGGGTGCAAAGTCTCAGTGAAGCATAAAAGTGAGTCAGCAATCTCAAAGCATGTGCCTCTACCCAGTTTTCATAGACAGTTGTCATAATTATGGCGCAAGTCATGAACCCAAAAGAGAAAAGTGCTTTGCTTTTGGTCAGCAATGCCACAAATGCAATAAGTGGAATCATTTCATAAGATTTTGTAAATCAAACAAGGGACAGTCTCTTATTAAAAGAGAACATTCAAATAAACAAATTGATCAGTTAGAAAGCTGTGACTCTACTTTACTTTTTATGTTGGTGTGTCAGTGCTTAATGAAATTGTCAATGGAGTAGATTTTATTATTTATTTATTTATTTTATTTTACATTTGTTAACCGGGCTAGTCTAACTGGATATATTTCCATTTTCAGTAGAGGCCCGGGGAGAAAAGCTCCACATGAAGAAAAAGCAATTTCATAATACAAAACCAGTCAAGAATAGAATACGGTGTCTGGCTCAAAAATAAAATTCTACATAGAAGTTTTCTAAATTCAATAACCTATGGAGAAACAAAGGTTAATAAAAACATTTAGAAGATGAAAGAGGAAAGGAAAAGAGGAAGACATTCATAGTAAATGTAAGAGTAAGGGCAGTAGAAAGAAAGTCTTGATAATTTAATATGCAAACAGCATTATTAAGAGAGAGTAATAGGGAAGAAAAAAAGGAGTAATAGAAAGAAAAAACCTAAATAGGTAGAGTCCCATTAAAAAAGTAAGAAGGAAAAATGAGGAGAGGAGAAGTGAGAGAGAGAAGAAGGTGTGGCAACCATAGTTTTAATCTGGGTTAAAGCAAGAGCATAACCAGTGTTTTTTAAGGTGTGTTTTAAGTTTTTGTTTAAAGAGAACTGAGGATGGAATGGAAGTTAGTTCGGTTGGAAGATGATTCCAATATTTACCAATTGTATTGGAGAAAAGGGAGTCACCAGCAGAGTTATTAGTTTTAGTTAAGGTTACTAGAAGTTTGTTGGAGGAGCGAAGAGAAGTAAGGTTGGTGTAAGGGGTAAGCAGGTTAGAAAGTATAGGTGTTTTGTTAGGATTATAGAAAATCCTATGTGCAAACGTAAGTTGAGAAAGAAACAACGTATTTCTTAGTTCAAGCCAGTGAAGTTGCTGTAGGTTCAGGCAGTGGTGAGTTCTATATGGATTTCCAGTAACAAATCTAGCTATACTATGATAAGTGTTAGCCAGCTTAGAAAGATTGTTTTTCTTTAGGTTAGTGTAGATAGGTGAAGCATAGAGAAGAGTGGAAATAAGATGAGAGTGGGCTAGTGAAGCTTTGGCAGTAGGAGTTAAGAACATTTTGATTCTGTAGAAGGAGCCCAACTTTCTGTTTACTTTTTTAATAGTATTATTAATGTGACTATCAAAGGTAAGGCTGTTCTCGATTGTAACCCCTAATAACTTGGTGGTAGAGTCAGGTGAAATGAGGGTGCCATCACTGGAAGAGATAGAAAATTCTAGCGGGGGAGACCTAGTAGTGGGCTTAAAGAGAAGGAGTTTGGTTTTTTTAGCATTCAAGAGTAGACAACGTTTTAAGAACCATGCTTCTACTGTGTGAAATACATGTTGTGTAATTTGTTTGTAATTCAGAGATGGTTTTAGCAGAGCAAATGAGTGTGGAATCATCAGCATATTGTATGCAGGTGGACTGGGGTATAGCTACTTGTAGGTCATTTATGAATAAAGAGAATAGAAGTGGTCCGAGAATAGAGCCTTGGGGGACACCGAGAGAGATAGGCAGTAGAGAGGAGAGTTTGTTGTCCCAGAGGACAGCCTGTCTTCTGCTATTGAGGTGGGAAGCAAACCAATGGATAACCTTGGGTTCTAAGGAAATAGATTCCAGAATTTTTATGAGAAGGGGATGGTTAACCATATCAAAGGCTTTGGACAGGTCAATGAACAGAGCTGATGATAGAATGTTGTTATTACGGTTTCTGTTGATGAAGTCAGTAAAGGATAGGAGTGCGGTGGTAGTACTATGAAATGGTCTAAAACCATGTTGGCAGTTAGTTAGAATACTGTGTTTAGTTAAGTGATTCATTAATTGATAGTGTATACATTTTTCCAAGATTTTTGCTATTGGTGACAGGATTGCTATGGGCCTGTAGTTAGAGTATTCATTTGAGTTTCCTCCTTTATGTAAGGGGATGATATAAGAAATTTTCCAAATATCAGGGATAGTTTCTTCGTTAATAGTTCTGTTTATAAGAATGGATATAGGATAGGCTATTTCATTCGCTGCTTTTTGAAGGAATTCAGATGGAAGCTGGTCAGCAGAGGGGGTACCAGGTTTAAGTTTTTGGATACATTTTTGGATGAAGGTGGTAGAGATGGGTTGTAATAAGAAGGTTGGTAGGTTAGAGGATGAGAGATCAGGGATGCTAGAGTTATCAAAGGAGAGGTGCGAGGCGAAAGAGTTAATAGTGTTGATAAAAAATGAATTAAAGGTATTGGCAATTTCAGAGGCTGATATATTGTCTGAGTTAGTGGGGGGGGGGGAGTTGTGGTTTGACCAGGGCGGATAAGTCTATTTAAGTTATTCCAGAATTTACAGGGGTTATTATGATTTACTTGCTGAAGATTACTATAGTATTTTTTTTTGTCAGAGAGTTTGTCTTTTTTGGTACTATTTCTCAAGAATCTAAAGGTCTGTTGATCTGAGGGAGATTTACTAGTTCTCCATTTGCTCCAGGATTTGTTTCTAAGTAGCAGTTTTTGTCTTGTTTCCTTAGTAAGCCAGGGAGCTGGTTTAGATTTAATTTGGATGGTGCGTTTTGGTGCATGATTATCAAGGATTGATAAGAATCTGTCATTAAAGTATTTAACGGCATCTTCAAGTGGGAGAGATTTTAGGGGGTTCCAATTGCAGGCATTAAGTTCGGCTTTAAATAGGAGAAGATTAAAATGTTTATTACTTCGTGTGATTCTAAAAATAGGGGTATTAGAGGTGATACTTTTTTGTCTTCTAATGTATGTTAAGGCGTGGTCGCTAATATCATCAGGCAAAGTGCCAGCCTGATATGCTAGTTGAGGTTTGTTAATTAGGATCCAGTCCAATATACTTTCTTTATTGTTGGGTTTATTGATCCTAGTTGTGGTATTAATTGTCTGAGTAAAGCCATGAAGATTAATATGCATGGCTGGGTTCATTGAGTTAATGGAGGACCAGTCAAGGTTAAGGTCTCCTAGTATGATAGTTTCTTGTGGGTATGTGGAAGATACCCAATTAAGGATGTTTTCGATAATAGTAGAGTTTTTTCCAGGAGGTAGATAGATACAGATGATAAAGATTGATTTATGTGGATTTAGTTTCAGTTTAGAAATAAGGAGTTCAGCCTTGGTATCCTCTTGTGGATCATAATGTACTAAGGATACTTGTAGTTTGGTCTTAAATAGCAGTGCTACACCCCCACCCTTGTGGGTAGAGCGGTCTAGTCTAAGGATGTTATAGCCTGGGGGAATAATTTTGCTATCTTTAGTATGGGGCTTTAACCAGGTTTCAGTTAGACAGAAGATGTCAAAGGAGTAATAGTCAAGAAGGGAGTGAAGAAGGGTAAGCTTGTTATTGACACTTTGGATATTGAGATGTCCAATAAGTAAGGAATTTGAACTAGAGTTAGATGCTAGAAGGGTGGAGCTTGAAGTAATAGGTTTAGTGTCAGAAGAGGTGTTAAAGGGCCCTGGGTTAGGATGTATATCACCATCTTTAGTGGTTGAGGGGATATATGGTGAGTGAGGTTTACAGGAGAAGATAGATAGGTATCTTGGTCGTTTCAAGATGAGATAATTAGATTTAATATGGGACAACCGATGATATTTGGCTAGGAGGTAAGAAGAAGTAGATGTGATATTTAAGTGAGTTAACTTGTGAGATGTAAGATCTGAGGCTGTTTGTTTAAAAGAATAGCTAATGTGGCAATTATTGTTTTGTTCATAAGAGGTAAGAAGATAGGGTAGTGTGAGAAGTAGGAAATGAATAAGCAGGAGTAGTAGTTTAGTTAGGATAGTGTTAGTGTTAGAGGTTTTGGATAAGGTTGTATGGGTTTTGGATGACATAATGAAGGGTAGGTGAGAGCTACTTTTGATATAGAGGTAAAGACTAAACTATGGTGAAAATAAGGCAAGGTAAGTAAATATGGAAACTATGGTATAAAAAGCAGAAAGGTGGTGAAAGATTAGAATGTATAAGTGAAAGGTGTAAGGGCGATGAGGAAAGCAAGGAGAATATGCAGGATAGTAGGGAGTTGAGAGTGGGAGGGGTTATAAAGATTGGGAAGTTAGTTGGAATAGGTGTGGTGTAGGAAGGGGTGTGGTGTAAGAAGTATAAATGTAGAGGTGCGTGGGGTGGGTGGGATAAGGGGGTAGGGAAGGGAGCGAAGCGGGGCAGAAACAACTAGTGGAGAGAGCGTGGCCAATCAGCCCAGCAAGGGAGCTGCGACACAAGGAGCTTGGCCAGGTAAGAGTAATGAACTGTGTAGAAGGAACTAAAATGTAGGTGGTACTGGAAAATAAAGAGGGCAAGTGGTATACAAGAAGGTGGCTAGTTAGGGGAGAGCAAGATAGGGAGTGTGAGTCTAGCAGCAACCTACCTTTAGGCTACAAGTAAAGCAGAAAAACAATAGTTTGGTAGGAGAAGAAAAGCTTAGACCAGAGTGAAATGAATGAAAAAAGAGAAAGGAGGGATAAATTAGTTATGAGAGGTTATCAGACACTGAATAATATCAGGCTTTCGAGGCAAAGGTATAGAATAAAGCAAGGAAAGAAAAAAGAGAAAAAAAATATTGTAGAGGCAAAAGGTAACCAGCAGAGGGGAGATATACTGAAGGGGTGCAAAACGACCTTGGGGGGTCCGCGTGAGTGCCGCTCTCGTAAGTTTACTATATAATTAAAAAATAAATAAAAGGACATACATCAAATATACTGAGAGGCTAGTGCATGAAATGAGCACTAGATAGGTGATTGGAGCACTTCCAGGGTAGCCACGCTAGAAAGGCCTGCCTTGAGGTTACACAGAGACCAAATTATTAGTGCACCAGGGATAGGGCAATCCAATGTGGAACGATAGGCTTCAACAGATCAAATATACTGAGAGGCTAGTGCATGAAATGAGCACTAGATAGGTGATTGGAGCACTTCCAGGGTAGCCACGCCAGAAAGTCCTGCCTTGAGGTTACACAGAGACCAAATTATTAGTGCACCAGGGATAGGGCAATCCAATGTGGAACGATAGGCTTCAACAGATCAAATATACTGAGAGGCTAGTGCATGAAATGAGCACTAGATAGGTGATTGGAGCACTTCCAGGGTAGCCACGCTAGAAAGGCTGCCTTGAGGTTACACAGAGACCAAATTATTAGTGCACCAGGGATAGGGCAATCCAATGTGGAACGATAGGCTTCAACAGATCAAATATACTGAGAGGCTAGTGCATGAAATGAGCACTAGATAGGTGATTGGAGCACTTCCAGGGTAGCCAAGCTAGAAAGGCCTGCCTTGAGGTTACACAGAGACCAAATTATTAGTGCACCAGGGATAGGGCAATCCAATGTGGAACGATAGGCTTCAACAGATCAAATATACTGAGAGGCTAGTGCTTGAAATGAGCACTAGATAGGTGATTGGAGCACTTCCAGGGTAGCCACGCTAGAAAGGCCTGCCTTGAGGTTACACAGAGACCAAATTATTAGTGCACCAGGGATAGGGCAATCCAATGTGGAACGATAGGCTTCAACAGATCAAATATACTGAGAGGCTAGTGCTTGAAATGAGCACTAGATAGGTGATTGGAGCACTTCCAGGGTAGCCACGCTAGAAAGGCCTGCCTTGAGGTTACACAGAGACCAAATTATTAGTGCACCAGGGATAGGGCAATCCAATGTGGAACGATAGGCTTCAACGGATCAAATTTACTGATAGGCTAGTGCATGAAATGAGCACTAGATAGGTGATTGGAGCACTTCCGGGGTAGCCACGCTAGAAAGGCCTGCCTTGTGGTTACACAGAGACCAAATTATTAGTGCACCAGGGATAGGGCAATCCAATGTGGAACGATAGGCTTCAACAGATCAAATATACTGAGAAGCTAGTGCATGAAATGAGCACTAGATAGGTGATTGGAGCACTTCCAGGGAAGCCACGCTAGAAAGGCCTGCCTTGAGGTTACACAGAGACCAAATTATTAGTGCACCAGGGATAGGGCAATCCAATGTGGAACGATAGGCTTCAACAGATCAAATATACTGAGAGGCTAGTGCATGAAATGAGCACTAGATAGGTGATTGGAGCACTTCCAGGGTAGCCACGCTAGAAAGGCCTGCCTTGAGGTTACACAGAGACCAAATTATTAGTGCACCAGGGATAGGGCAATCCAATGTGGAACGATAGGCTTCAACAGATCAAATATACTGAGAGGCTAGTGCATGAAATGAGCACTAGATAGGTGATTGGAGCACTTCCAGGGTAGCCACGCTAGAAAGGCCTGCCTTGAGGTTACCCAGAGACCAAATTATTAGTGCACCAGGGATAGGGCAGTCCAATGTGGAACGATAGGCTTCAACAGATCAAAGCAAAGAATTTAGTATTTTGTACTGTTCGGATATATGGGAAACGCATAGAGCTCAAAGTTCACACGGGGTCAAAGCGCAATGTTATGTCAGCAGAAGCATTTGCTAGAGTATGTTCTGGTGCAAATCTTGTTCCTTATGGTGGTGAAGAAATTCATACTGAAGGTTCAGTAGTACTTTTATGTTATTCTGCTGGGAATGGCTGTGACTTGGAATTTTATATAGTCAAAAGGCACGTGCGGTCATTATTAGGCCTCAGAGAGAGTTTAAAAATGGGACTACTTTCATTTAATAAGGAAGTGAACCATGTATGCTTGAAATACCACTGTTCTATTTTCACCCAGTGTATTTTTTCTACCTATGCTGATCTTTTTGAAGACAAACTGCCAGTTGTGTACTCCCTGAAGTTAGTCCAGTTGTCAGACCAGCCCGGAAAGTTCCAGTAGTTATGCAGAACAGAGTCAAAGTTGAGCTAGATAAAAATCGTGCAGCAAGGTGTGATTTGTCCAGTTGAAGATCCAACTGAATGAGTATCCTCCATGGTTGTTGTTCATAAGAAAATATCAGAATATGCACTGATCCACGCGATTTAAAGCATTGAAATGACCTCATACAATGTGTACTGTCAAAGAAGTCGCGGCTCTTATGCCAAACGCCACTGTTTTTTCTGTCTTGGATGCAAAGAGTTAATTTTGGCAACTTTTGCTTGATCGAAAATCTTCTTTGCTAACCACTCTCTGTACTCCTTTTTCCAGGTACAGATTTTTGAGAATGGCATGCGGGTTAAATTCTGCCAGTGAAGTCTTCCAGCATGCAATGGAGCAATTTTTTTCTGGGTATTCATGTGCTATTACAGTAGGTGATATTCAAGTAGGAGTTAATGGTGAAGCTAAGCATGACAGAAACCTCAAGAAAGTTCTGGAAAGAGCATGTAAAATGAATCTTAAGCTGAATCCTCAGAAGTGCAAGTTCAGGCTATGACAAGTTACTTGTGTTGGTCATTTATTTACCAGTTCAGGCTTATGACAAGATTCTTCCAAGCAAACGGCAATTCTCGAGATGCTAGCTCCAGACAATGCTCAATCCCTACAATGTTTTCTTGGCATGGTTAACTATCTAGGCAAGCTTATTCCAGACTTGAGCCAACTTTCAGCACCACTCCGAGAGCTGACATGCAAAGATGTCTTCGTCATGGTCAAAACAACACCAAAGAGCATTTGATGCCCTGAAACAGGGAATTGCTGGTTCACTAACTCTCAGATAACTATAATGTTCACAAACCAGTTAGTCTTTCTTGTGGTGCTTGTAAGTTTGTTCTTGGTGCAGTCATTCTTTTAAGAGGGTAAACCAGTAGCCTATGCGTCCAGAACTTTAACCCAAACTGAAATGCAGTATGTGCAGATTGAGAATGAACACACAAACACAATTGCCAAGAGTTCTAAGTTCCATGATTATATTTATGGTAGACCTATCCAGATTGAAACAGATCATCGACCTCTGGTCACCATTTTGAGAAAGCCTATGTGTACAGCTCCAGCCGGATTGAAACGCATGATACTCAAATTGCAAAAGTATAATTTCACTCTTGTCTGCACAAAAGGCAAACTTCTTTATCTTGCAGGTACTTTATCCAGATCACCCAGAAATACCACTGAACAGCATGAAAATGAGAAACTTGATTTTGAAGTCATGGAAGTGAGAAATTTTTCTTTAACGCGTCTTGATGAGGTTAGAAGTCCTATAGCCACAGATCCACTTCTTCAGAAGCTGAACCACTTTCAGTCAAGGATGGCCGTCCAAGCAGTCTTGCTTACCAGTAGATCTGCAACCTTATTTTCCATACAGAGATGAGATTTTGTTTGACAGTGGTATCATCATGAAAGGTTCAAAAGTGATTGTTCCTAAATCCTTGTAACATTACTATTTTGCATCATGGCCACCCAGAAACAGATTCTACCAATTCCTTTGCCTCACAGGACATTGAGGGAGTACTTTCATCTTGTTCTGTATGTAGTAGCACTAAGCCACATCAACAGAAAGAACCACTTCAGCTAAACCAGATTCCTGAAGTACCTTGGTTGACGGTAGCTACAGACATTTTCGAATGGAATGGTCAGCATTACTTGGTGTTAGTAGACTCCTCTTATTTCCATTGGTTCGAGATTGACCTACTTCCTAATCTAGCATCCAGTACTGTCATTACAAAGATGAAGCATCATTTTGCAGTCCATGGTAGCTCGCACAATTATTTCTGACAGTAGTACACAGTTTACAAGCCAGTAGTTCAAAGGATTTGCTGAAGAGTGGGACTTTATTTATGTTACGAGTAGCCCTGAGTACCCACAATCAAATGGTTTGGCAGAACATGCAATTCAAAGTGCGAAACCATTATTAGAGAAGTTGAAACAAGACAATAGTGATTGTTTTATTGAATCTCAGAAATATTCCTTGTGATAAACATCTTGGTTCACCTGCACAGAGACTCTGTCGTGACAAACAAGAACCACATTACCAGTCAGCAGTCATCTATTGGTTTCATGCATCAAGAACAGATCAGTGAAAACCAATCTGTTGAAGCATTTATCCCAGAACTCCTATTATAAGTCCAGCAAACCACTCCGTCTATTACGAGAAAGGAAGATAGTGAGGATACAGACGTCCAGTGGTTTTGAATGGATTGGTGTCATGAAGAGAACATGTCTAGAGCCGAGATCGTACATTGTGGAGTCACAAGGAGTAGAATTTAGGCAGAATTGGAAACATTTGGTCCTAGTGTCCGAGCCTGTATTGCAATATCATACCTGTGAGAGACTAAATCTCAGAGTGAGCTATCCAGCGTTCCATTTCCAGAGGATGTTCAGTAAATATCCCTGTTCCTGAGAAGAATCCCGAAACTCCTGAATCCATTTGTTCACCAATGACTATCCCTGTTGCTAAGCCCAGATGTTCATCGTGCATACAGCTTCAGTCATAACAGATGGGTTCTCCTGCAGTCAGGCGGGTCCTCGGTCGGCCGAATTCCAAAGTCTAGGTCCGGCGTCGGTTGTTGTCGCTTTCTTTCCTGACGTCAGTGCGACAGGGGTATATAAGACACAGCCTACGCCATTTTCTTCAGTCTTTTTTGCCGCGCGGTGCCCGAAGCAGAAGCAGTTCACAAGTGCCGGTCGGCCAGCTCCTGAAATTACGAAAATTTGGAAACCAAAGTCTTCTTTAAAGCTAAGTACCCTGTTGGGGAAACTTTTCTTGCCTCAGACCAATGTCAGACAAAGTTAACAATTGTATTTCTTGTGGGAAGCAAATACCACATAAGGATTTCCATTCCCTCTGTATACCTTGTTTAGGCCCAGACCACGACGTCTTGGGCTGTCGTTTTTGTGCTACTTTCAATAAACGCACTGTTAAGCGTCGGGCGGAGTTCGCCCAGCACTTTATTGGTAAAGCTTTTAATTATAAAATGTCATCGGAGACTCCGACTACCGTTTTGTCCAAAAAACGCAAGGACAAAGACCGGCACGCGAAGTCCGCGGTCTCCACCACCATGCCAAAACCGGCTACATGTGGTCTGGTTCTCAGCGAGGTGCCTACGCAGCCCCTGACTACCGATGACACTTCTCTGGCGGTGTCTTCTGTAACCGAGACCGCAGGTGTCTCGGCCCATACCCTGACTACAGCTACCGAAGCCACTGTGAGTGTTGAGCCTCTTAATGTGGACAGGTCCACTTCCACCCATGGTGTCTTCAGACCTTCATCTTCCTTTTCCATAAAGGCCTTTACTAAGTCCAAATCAGCCATGCATTCCAAAAGGCCTGTTGCACAGGGCTCATCTCCAGGTCCCATGCCTAAAAAGCAGATGCTCAAAATGGCTGAGGATTTAATTACTCTTATCAGGGGTTCCCAACCCCCTCTGGACAAGAGACCCAGAGTGGAGGAAGATTCTCCCTCTTCTGACCAGGGCTCCATTATTTCAGAACATTCTGATGAAGAGGAACACTCGTACTCCCCTTTTGAAGATTCTGATGCAGAGCAGTCTATTCCTTCTGTATCTCCCCCAGAGGATTTTTCTTTCGGGGAAACCTTGCATACCTTGAGGGAACACTTCCATTGGGAAGGCCAAGATTTTTCAGATTCCAAGAAAAGACTTAGGGAATTTCTTTTGCTACCTCAGCACAGACCTCTGGCGATACCTCCTGTCTTGGACATACTTGATGTTTACTCGGAGGCTTGCCTTAATCCGGATTCCCTGCCTCCTGCCCCAGTCAAGCCTGATAGGTACTACAGAGTTCATAACTCACACCAATTTCTTTACAAAAGCCATAATGCTGACCCTGAAACCATTTCTCAAGGCCCCAAGGGAATGAAGGCCTCTACTGCTAAGAATCCAGTACCTTCCGAGAGAGAGAGTCTAGATCCTTAGAAAGGTGGGGGAAAAAGGTATATACCTCGGCCACCCTAGCCATGAGGGCCTTAAATTGTCAGTTCCATATGCTCAAGTATCAGCAGTTTCTGTTATCACAATTAATGAATAAAATGTCACAACCTGAACAATCAGATTTGAAGGAGTTGCAGGATATGATGCATAGTGCAGAACAAGTGGGTAAACGCACCTTACAATGTGGCTATGATGCTCTAGAGGCCTCAAGTAGAGCTGCTGTTACAGGATCAGTCATTTGTAGACATGCCTGGCTTAGGGAACAAACCTTGCCTGATCATGTTAAAGCTAAACTAGCAGATGCTCCTTTACAAAAGGATGTATTATTTGGTACTAATGCTGAGGAGATACTACGGAAAATGGAAGAAAAAGCTAAATCTATGCAAACTGTCAAAGCTTTTCTACAGGTACAACCACCACATTTTAGCAGAAATTGGCCTTCAAAAAACTGGTCCTTTCCAGCCACGGACAAGCCCCAAAGAGGTAGATACAGGCGCACAAGGGGCAGAGGACAATCTCAAGGATCATATAGAGGCAGACAATGGCAGTCTCCAGCACCAAGAGGTATCGAAGACAGTGCACAACAATACAGGAAACAAACCCAATGACTTTCCCCTTTGCATGCCAAGCAAGGCTCAGGTGGCAGCACCCTTGGGAGGAAAGTTGGCATTATTTTCAAAAAATTGGCATGTTGTCACAAAAGACAAATGGATCCTGGACATTATAAACAGAGGCTACAGATTTCATTTTCACACTCTTCCAAAAATGAGAGGCATGCCGAACCTGCCACACAATCAAAGGGCAGAGGCTCAAATACAAATTTCAAAGCTCATGGACATGAAAGCTATTCAAGAGGTACCTACTCACGAACAAGGTCAAGGATTTTATTCCAGACTATTCCTTTTACCAAGGAAGGGAACCGATTGGAGACCCATTTTGGACTTATCCATCCTAAACACATTTCTACTCTTACCAAAATTCAAGATGCTCACCTTACAGCAGCTTCTTCCCATGCTGGGCAAGGAGTCTTGGCTGGTAACATTGGACCTCAAGGAGGCATTACCTGCATGTCCCAATTAAACAAAGCTGCAGAAGATACCTCAGATTTCTTGCAAGTTCAATCCACTATCAATTCTCTGCATTGCCCTTTGGCTTATCTACTGCGCCCAGAGTATTTACGAAATGCCTGGCATCAGTAATTGCCTACTGCAGACTTCAAGGGATACAAATTTACCCTTATTTGGACGATTGCCTGATCCAAGCGGACAGCAAACACATACTTCTGGAACATCTGGCTTATGTAACATGGTTATTGAATTCTCTGGGATACACAGTCAACAAAGAGAAATCCAGGCTAACACCATCTCAGAAAATAATTTTCCTGGGTGCCTACTTGGACACAAACACCCAGATGGCCTATCTTACGCCAGAAAAACAGGGGCAACTAACTCAGTACTTCAAAATACTAGCAAATTGTACCAGGCTAACTGCAAGGAAAATCCTGCAGGCTCTGGGCTTCATGGCATCTTGCATTCTTCTAATCCCATGTGCAAAGTTGCATATGAGGAAACTTCAGTGGTACCTAAAAAACCTATGGTCTCAACACAGCCACAGTTTGGAAACAATAATACCACTAATTCCATGTTTGCAAAAGGAATTTCTATGGTGGGCCCAAGCATGCCAAACAAACACAGGTCTACCATTCTGCAAGCCTCAAGCAAATCAAGTCATCACAACAGACGCCTCAGACTACGCCTGGGGGGCACACATGACAGACAGGTGCATTCAGGGCAAATGGTCCCAAAAGGAAAAGCACCTTCACATCAGTCAAAAGGAAATGCTAGCAGTGATAAATGCAATTACAGCTTTCAAGGACCTCCTACATCCAGGGCAATTATTGATAAGAACAGACAACACCACAGTAATGTGGTACATAAACAAACAAGGAGGAACACATTCATACCCCCTGTGCAGGCTGGCCATGTCACTTTGGAACATGGCTCTGGAATGGCAAATCGAACTTCAAGCACAGTACCTGCCAGGTTTGGAAAACACGCTGGCAGACAATCTAAGCAGAAATATGACAGACCCACATGAATGGAAGTTGCATCCTCAAGTATTTACAAAGATAATCCAAGCGTGGGGAAGGCCAGACATGGATCTCTTTGCCTCCCACAGGAATCATCAATTGACAAAATTCTGCTCAAGGACATTCCATCCAAAGGCCTGGAGAGTGGACGCCCTTTCTTTCAGTTGGGCAGCACGGACAGTTTACACCTTCCCACCTTTGCCTCTTCTGCCCAAGGTGCTCTTGAAAGCAAGAGCAGAGAGACCGAAGATGATACTGATTGCTCCAGACCGGCCAAGACAACACTGGTACCCACTCCTGAGGAGCCTAACACATTCTCCTCCCTGGACCCTACCTCTAATGCCTCTTCTACTGACTCAGCACAGCTACAAAACTCTTCACAGTCAGCTGAAAACACTCAATCTGGCTGCATGGAAAATTCCTTAACACCACAACAGACCCTACTATCCAAGGAGGTGCAGGATGTCATTTTGGAGGCCAGAAGGCCATCTACTAGAAAGGCTAACTCCGCAAAATGGAAAGGGTTTTGTGCTTGGAATGAGAAAAAAGGCCAGGATCCTAGAAAACTGAATTTGCCTCATATTACAGTATCTAGCTGAGCTGTTGAACAGTGGACTTTCATTTTCCTCCATCAAAATCCATGCCTCAGCCATTTCTGCAGAATACAACACTGATCCACCCTTCTTCTCTAACCCACTCTTAAGGCAGTTCCTCAGAGGGGCTAAGAATATAAGACCTCCAAGGAAACAACCAATACCAGCCTGGGATCTTAATTACATTCTAGAAAAATTAACATTGCCTCCCTTTGAACCAGCTGCCTCAACAGATTTGCAATATTTGTCCTGGAAAACAGCTTTCCTTCTGGCCATTACCTCTGCTTGTAGGGTCTCGGAACTACAAGCCCTCATGGCTGTGCAGCCCTTTCTCATCTTCCATCAGGACAGGGTTTCCCTACGAACCAACCCGTCATTTATGCCTAAGGTAGTATCCAGGGTAGCTTTAAATCAGGCCATACACTTACCTACCTTTTACCCCAATCCTCAAAACAAAGGGGAAAGGCTGCTATATTCCTTAGACATCCAGAGACAGCTACGTTACTATTTGGACAGAACAAAGCCTTTCAGGAAATCAGAACAACTCTTTGTGTCCTATGCTGTAGGAGCTCAAGGGAAGCCAATTTCCAAACAGACAATTTCAAAATGGATAGGCCACTGCATACGGTTTTGTTACTCCTTTCATGGTAAATCTGTACCTGCAGGCATCAGATCCCACTCCACAAGGGCCACAGCTACCTCTGCAGCCTTCCTCAGAGGAGTCCCTACCAAAGATATTTTGGAGGCAGCCACTTGGAGTTCTGTGCATACCTTCACTAAACACTATCACCTACCTTTATACTCCAAAACTAGAGCAGGCTTTGCCACTGCTGTGTTGCAGGGCATTCTGGCTCCTCCCAGTTCCACCTAGTGCCTACCACCCTGTGCGTAGCTTTGGGATTCTACCCATCTGTTATGACTGCAGCTGTATGCATGATGAACATAGTACAGTTTTGTACCTACCATAAATGTAGATGTTCGAGTGCTAATACAGCTGCAGTCCAGGTTTCCCTCCCTCCTTCCCCTCTGGGTACAGACCTAGTGGCTAACTCCTCTTCTTACAACCTGATTGGGTTATCCTTCTGTGGTGTATTTGCTTGCATCTACTGATTTTTTATTATATTGCAATGCATGCTTATATATTATATATTATATATATATATATATATATATATATTTATTGCCTTCCTTCTGGGGGCACTTGACATCTGGGGCAAGAAAGACTGAAGAAAATGGCGTCGGCCGTGTCTTATATACCCCTGTCGCACTGACGTCAGGAAAGAAAGCGACGACAACCGACGCCGGACCTAGACTTTGGAATTCGGCCGACCAAGGACCCGCCTGACCGCAGGAGAACCCATCTGTTATGACTGCAGCTGTATTAGCACTCGAACATCTACATTTATGGTAGGTACAAAACTGTACTTTCTGATTGCTATATCACTAGGTCAGGTCACATTTCCAGACCATGTTCCAGGTACACGGCAATTTGGACATAAGGACATCAATTTTGTTTTCTTAGCATCTGTACAATTGCATGTCTTTTTTTCAAATGTCACTTGTGAGCAATTCATTAAAGCTGGAGCATGTAGATCAGTATGTATGTATACCTTTAAGGCGCTTTCCATGGTCTTGCACATGTGTATAAATACTGAGCACGTGTGAGCCTGACTACTATTTTGTAGTAAGCTGTTGAGATGTAAGCATCCATGTTTGTGAAGTCTGTCAATTAATCAGTGTGTTTATATTTTGTACTAGTGCTATCTATCCTGATGTATTTCTGTGTAATAAAACATATAAACGAACTACCCCACCTGTTCGTCTTCAATGGTAAACCAAGATGAGCAACAGTTAGCTTCTTCGAGAAAGCCACCAAGGGCCTGGAATGGAAAAACAGTGCATACCACCTATTTTGACCTAGCCAAGGTATTGGACACAATCCTTCACTCTGGTATTACAGAGAAACTCTCCCAATTGAGACTTAACCTCTACATTACCAGATGGGTAGCCAACTGGCTGCCCAACAGGACACACACTGTCAAACTGGGTGACTTCACTTCTAGCAAAAGACCAGTCACCAGTGGTGTACCACAAGGTTCTGTGCTGGGCCCCTTACTGTTCAGAATTTATTTGTCAGAAGTCCAGGCAAACTTGGATGGCCTGTGGCTAACCAAGTTCGCTGACATTTGCATATTGGGAACAATCACCTAGTCGCCCAATGATGCTGATATACTGCATACAGGGTTAGCGAAGACTGATTGGTGCCAAAGTCAAGGATTAAAGCTAAATGCAAAAAATTGCATTATTCCCTTTGGGAAAGCTGACATCCGTGCTAATTACATTATAGAGAGCACCCCCTAAGTGTAGACCCAGTGAGCACCCCCTAAGTGTAGTCCCAGTGGTACATTATCTGGGCACTCAGGTTGATAGCAATCTGAACTTTTGAGTTGTAATAAATCCTTTTATGTGGCACATCTTCTAGGCATCGCGTCTAGATCTAAGGATGTTTGTAATTCCATTATACTCTGCCCTCATCAGACCAATAATTGAGTACAATGCTTCCTTTTGCATATACCTCACCAGATGTCTGCAGCAGTTGGAGAGACCACAGAGGTTTCTCACTAAGAAATTACAGCGCACGCACAAAAAAGTCTTGCATGGAAAGACTGAAAGCCCTGTCACTGTTGTTCTCTCTTGTACAGGTTGCTAAGGGGTGACCTGTGCCTGGTTTACAGGGCAGTCTCCGACCTGGCCGTGATAGAAATGTTACACATTATAAGTCAAACTGCAGGAGGGTCACCCACTCCAGAGATCTTAACCTAGCCTCTGACATGAGTAGGTCATGTTGGAGAGAGATGGACACATCTCCCAGAGACTGCCACTTCTCTGGAACAAGCTTCCAATTCTTGTGAAACAGATCCCCTCTCTGACCCTCGTCAAACGCATCTTAGATCAATGGATGGGTGATGGCAGATTCACTCCTGGGGTGGTACCCATGTCCCTCTTGGACAGAGGAAGTCTGTATAACTGTATAACTACCAGAAGTCTTACTTCTGCGAACTTCACTCACCTAACCATTGACAATTGGGGCAACTTGGGATAAATATGGCTAGGCTTGTAAAGGCGCTAGAGTAGCCCTTCTTATGAACATATATATTCTGTTATAGGTCTTGCATATGGAGAAGTTCTAGTACAAAGGACAGTGTTTTAGCAACTTTTTTTTTTTTTTTTTTTTTTTTTTAAATATTATTCTCACATTTCTAATAGCTTTGTGCTTGATTGATCCGGCATGGATCTAAAAATTCATATATGCCTAATGTAATCGTCCATACTTTCATCAGTCCTTGGTTAAGATTTATCCTAACTAATGTGTAAGCCATGCTTGTTCTGCTAGGTGAAACTCAATCACTAGCTTTTATGTACTTCCCTATTTTAAGATGATTTTCATATTGTGTAATCCAGAAGGTGGTGTACTGTACAAATAAAGTACTATATTAAACAAAACTGGGCACGGTGCAGATCCTTGAACACCAGCTCTGACCTTCCAGCCTGAGAAGTAATTATTGCTAATCGGTCTCTGATAACTTGTTTTGCAGCCTATTATGGACCCACACAATTAGTCATCCTGGATGAAAGATTGGCCAAATGTTTTCTGAGAATTTTAAGATGGGTGGTTTGCTGTTGGAATGTTGGAGGGACAAATAACAAGGTTGCAGGAAATGGAAAATGTTAAAATCAGTCACTGAGGAAATAACTGTCATGCAGATTGCTGAAAGAAAACAAATTGTAGAACGGCAAATAAAATTTGAAGAAATGGCGCAGAAGTATGTTGAAGTCAAGAGTAGGTCTCGCAGACAACTTGAGGTTTACAACAGTAGCAAAATTAAACCAAAGAGAGAGACTGCAAAGGCTGTCAGAAAATGTTTCATCCAAGACTTACACTGATTAAACAACAGATATAGCAGCTAAATGAAGAAATTCTGTTTTGTGGAAAAGGGGAACTGACGTATAGGTTGGAAGTACAAGTTATGTAGATGATGACTAATCTTTTTCAAACTTGAAGTAACAGGAATGCTTTTCTTCCCTCTGTAAGACTCTGTAGGTAAATAAAATATTTTGTTTCTGGTTATTGCATCTTGCATTTCTTAAAAGTAATTCGCTCCTGTTGATTAAAAACTTATACAGACCTTTGATAAGCACAAGATGAACAGATTTGAGGGCAGGAGAAAGTAGTGAGGCCCAAGCAACCAGTCAAAAATGAAGAAAAGCAAAATGGGCGCTCCAGTGAAAACATTTTATTGACACGGCCTTTCCATTTTCCAAAAGAAAGTAGTTTTTAAATAAGTGAGAGATTCCATAATGATGCTTCAAAACCCTTGGCATGAGTAAGTACCAAAGAAAAATATAGCTTTCATAATTGTAAATGTTTTTACTTAAAAATTAAAGTTTTTATTTAAATAAAAGGGGCAGCTGTACCGCTTGCTGTCTGATGAATGTCTCACAAGAGGAGAAAACATACTTGATCTCATCATCACGAACATGGGATCAAAATGTTCAACACCGGAAGTATACCCCTCACTGGTGAGATCAGATCATAAACTAATCTCGCTGGAGGTCCTCATCCCGCCCCCACCTGAAACAAAAAAGACCACAGTGAAAAACTTCTCAAAAGCCGATTTCACACTTATAAAAACTAGTGTGGTCTCCTTTAAGGCCCCTGAGCCAGTGGTAAACATTACTCAAACCGCTGAATCACTTACAAATGCCTTCTACCAGCACCTACAGGACTGCATGGATCAGGCAATCCCAAACAAAACTAAGACTCTCTGTACCAAAGGCAAGCGTCCAGTCTGGTGGACCCCAGCCATAAACAAGCTCTACAACAAAAGGAGGAAGCTACTACAAGATAGAGCAAAATCCTTGAAAGGTAAGACACCTTTGATCATTATAAGTAAAAACTAAGAGCTCTCATAAAATCATCCAAGGCAAATTTTGAGAGAAAAATCGCCAAGGACTCTAAAGAGAATCATAAGGCCTTCTTTAGCTATGTTAGAAACCTAGGAGGAAACTCCCAGATATGCTCAGAATTAGTTCAAAATGATGTGAAAATTACTGAACCTACACACATTGCCAACATACTGGCTGACAGGTTCAGTGCAAACTCTCCCCAAAAGGAGAGATATCTATTCCAGAGGATTGTAGCCCCCAAACATCTCCAACGCCCAGGTGAGAACTGCCCTCACTAAGGCAAAAACACAGCATCCATGGGACGGATGGTGTCCCGGCTGTGTGCTTCATGAACTCAATGAGGAATTAAACCCACAGTTAGGACAGCTGTTTAATCTTAGCCTCACCTCAGGATCATCCAAGGAGTGGCGCCGGCGACTGTGGTCCCACTTCATAAGGGCGGTGCCTCCACAGACCCTGGAAATTACCGCCCCATTAGCTTGACAAGCCTTATCTGCAAAGCCATGGAGAGGATCATAATGGAACTCATAAATAAAGACATAGGGAACTTGCAGACTTTGGATCCAACTCAGTTTGGCTTTGTCAAAGGCAGATCCTGCCTCTTAAACTTGGTTGACTTTTTGAGACAGTCACCAAGGCCATTGATGAGGAAAGGCAGTCCATACAGCCTACCTCGACCTGGCAAAGGCCTTGACACAATACCCCACTCAGGTATCATCGAAAAACTCATCAGCTTGAATGTAAACCCATACATCACAAGATGGGTTGCAAACTGGCTAAGTGACAGAACCCACAGGGTCAGAGTTGCTGGAGCCATGTCAGACTCAAAGCCTGTCACAAGTGGTGTCCCACAGGGCTCAGTCCTGGGTCCACTCTTGTTCGGCATCTACTTTTCTGAAGTACAAGCAAACACAGGAGGGTTATGGCTGACAAAGTTTGCAGATGACTGCAAACTGGGCGCCATAGTCGAAAACACATCCGACACAGATATCCTCCAGAAGGGCCTCACAGAAATGGATAACTGGTGCCAGAGCCATGGCCTGAAGTTAAACGCCAAAAAATGCATAGTCATACCCTTTGGGAAAAACAAGGATACCCCTAGCTACCATATAGGTGGCAATCCACTGAGCACAGAAAAAGTCATCAGAGATCTGGGGACCCAGGTTGACAGTAGCTTTCGTTTGACACTCATGTTGCTAAAGTAGTTAGGAAAACCTTCTATATCACCCACCTGATCATGAAGGGATTCACATCTAGATCAAGGGAGGTCATCGTCCCCTGTACTCATCACTTATTAGACCTATGATTGAGTACAATGCCCGTTCGAATGTATCTGACCAGACACCTGCTGCAGCTTGAAAGGCCCCAAAAGTTCCTCACCAAAAGGATAAAGGGTCTCAAAAATATGTCTTATGCTGCCCGACTGAAAGAACTCCAGCTCTATTCAGTCTCATACCGCTTGCTCAGAGGTGACCTGTGCCTGACATATAAGGCCATGTCAAACCCAGATTTGATGAATATGCTTCACCTCAAAAATCTAGATCCCTCAGAACCACAAGGGCGGAGACTTAAACCTTGACACGGTTATAAATAGAACGTGCTGGAGGGACAGATTCATCACCCAGAGACTCCCTATGCTGTGGAACAAAATCCCGGTACATGTGAGGCAGAGCACCTCTCTGGTCTTGTTCAAGAGGAATCTTGACCAATGGATGGGAGATTGCAGATATACCCCAGGGATTACTTCAGCGTCACTGCTTGACAGAGGCACAGCAAAATGATAGGCATAGTTTTTATTCAAACTAAAGGGGTGGCGAAAGCCACATAACTATGGGCTAGGCTTATAAATGCCCTTGGGCAGATAGCCTAGTATGAACCTATGAACCTATTTGTTGACCCACTGTGTTGCTTTCATTAAAGGTTTTGGAAAATGCTTTAAAACCATGGAAAGCTCTATGTACTAGTTGGAAAATTACTTTCTTATATTGTGGTGTTTGACTAAAATCATTGCTACCAGGCTTCAGAGTGGGGGATTTTCAGTCTGTTGACTAAAGTATTCTATCACTAATGCTAGTGAAATGCAGATTGCCTTCCTTGACCAGCTATGCTTGATTTTAAGAGGATGGAACCATATATTTTTTTTTTTTTTGTCTGGATAGTGAACATGCCAAGCCGCGGTGGTGCAGCGGTTAGCGTTGTCGCCTCACAGCAAGAGGTTCTCCCGTTCGATTCTCGGCTGGAGTGCCTTCTGTGTGGAGTCTGCATGTCCTCCTCGCAGTCGAGTGACATTAAAGACATGCAGGTAGGTGAGAGCATGAATGGGTGTGCCTTCATTGAAGGTTTGGCGTCTGGCTGGCAACTCTGCACCGTAAAAATCCACTGCCAGTCATGAGTGGACTGGAGTTCTGCTGTGGTGACCCCTAACCGGGAAAAGCCAAAAGTCTTTTTTAGTGAACAGGTTTGACCTTTTAAAAATCGCTGTAACATGTGAAACAACCAGTGAAGTTAAGGTGGAATGTTAAAAAATGTGATCTAGTTGCAGACGTGGAACAACCTGTAGAAAAAAATTACAAATGTGAAGCAATCGCGATTGCTACCAATGTTTCACTTGGTATGCTTGACTGCTTAATACACAAGGGACAGATTCAGAAATACTTAATTTGCTAGGGGTAGACAAATGGGGAAAGGAGATAATAGATGTTCTGTAGCCTAGTAAATCAAAGTTAGCTTTACACTGTTGTTTTTACAATGTTAAATCTTTAAGTAAAAAGGTAACACAGACAAACCAATTGGTAAAAACTACAAGAAAAACCTGGCGAAGCTAGAGTTTTCACTGTGTGATACCTTAAACCTCGGTAAATAGAAGCCTATAGGATGTATGCAAATGACCCCTTAAGAACATAGTGTTTCAGCTATATGGCTTCTGAATGTCTATGACTTTTTCCTTATTATGACCTCGTCCGCATAGAATAAGCGGAATGTTTGGCTGTACTCTAGAAAAAGTAAAAAGTCATGGACATTTAGAACCTATATAGCTGAAACACTTGATGTCTGTAATGGATCATTTGCATAAATCCTGTTGACCTCTGTTCCAAGTGGTTTAAGGTTATCACACCGTGAACTGTAGCTTGGCTGGGTTTTTCTTGTAGTTTTTACTAAGTGTTAAATCTTTGGGAAAATGTGTGTAGCTTGTTTGTTTGTTTGGTAGGAAGGGAATCGTGTTTTAATGAAAATATAATAGAAATGGACTATGAAGCACCAGTTTGTAACAAATAGACAAATTATTTATGTAAGAAGAAAAATCATGAGCTCTAGCATGTTACAGTTTGACTTGGTAGTTTGGAATTTCAGTAGGTTGATGGAGAAGAAAAAAAAGGGGAAGGATACCTGTCTATATTTACAATATTGCAGAGATTGTCAAAAAGATTTAGGAAAGGAAAATAACATTTTATACATTTTTGTATGCATAAAACTAAGTCTTTACTGTATCAGAAATTCTGCTTACTTATTTTAAGTTGTGCTTATAGTGATCTGTGTGATGATGCTTTTTATATTTCTCTGCCTTTTTTTTCATTTATCTGTTTCCATTTTTTAGTTTGTTTTAGGACCTCTGTCTTGTTTTATTTGTAGTTGTCTGAATATTTTGTATTACTCCAAAATGTTAGGGTTATTTATACATTACACTGGTAGCTTTTTGCATTTTGAATGCAGTCTGGATAGTCTTGTAGTGTCTTTCACAGTTGTGGCAGGACTGTGATATGATGCCAAATTTTAGCCTAGTTTAGTGATTTGTTATAGAATTACTGGTACATTTTTGCATGGTCTGGTACCTTAGTTTATGGTAGGATTGCAATAGTGTTAGTATTATGAATTCTCTGGGATTTGTTGTTCATTCATTTTTATACTTGTAAATACCTGCTTAGAGTTGCATTACAGTGCCTTCCTGTTTACCTTGCTACTGTTTTTCCCCACTGTTCTTTGCACCAATACCCACTGAGGCATTAAGCTAAATGTTTCTGAAATTCTCACCCCAGTACTTGAGCTCCTGTTTGAATTTTATACCTAACCCTGCAATCCTTTTCTTGTTATGGTTTTAAAAGGCTGTGTATCTGGAAGTCAGATTACCATAAGAGGAGGAAGTCATATTACACAGGTTCTTTTATTTGAACAGTACTATACTAATTATGTCAACATCGTACAAGATGTGGACAATTGTTGTAACATTATTTTTCAAAAAAAACTGGTTAAGTTGCAACGAGACATTAATATATATGAAAAAGGACATGTGTAGCCCTTTAATGAGAGACGAAGATTGAATCCTGAAATAAACGCCGAAAATAATGCTGATAATGCTGTGGCAGCCAATGAACGTAGCTGTAGTACGGAAGAGGAAGTGACACACAATGAGAGAACTATTAATACTTCTGATGTTCGAGGGGTGGACCCCTTAGGTGATGAACTTCGTCGTTCCGAAAGAATAAGGCAGCAGGGTCCAGCACGAGATGACAGTGAGGTTTTTCGATTGGGAGCGAGAGCAAAAACAAAATTTCAACCTTCAAACCAAGACCGGACTTGGCCCAGAGCAACGCGAAGGTAAACAAAAAGATTTATAGTTTACATAGCGCTGCTTGCACGGACCTCGACTGTGTTATTTGTTCAAACATTAAAGGGGTTTCGTACCCGTGATATACTGTAAGCTGTTGTACGTGTAATGTGCAAGACAAAGGGGCTCAAAAGTCTGGCACTAATGTTGAAATCATGGTTAGTAGACAGCGATCTACAAATGACAGTTCCTTTTTTCTTTCAAATGACAGTAATTATTCTGTGCATTTAGCGGATTTAAATGAAATGTTTTCAATACATGAGGAATCTGTTTTTATACCAACTAAAAATTCTTGTAATACTATCAATGAACATGTGCTTGTGCCAGCAACTGCTAATGTTAATAACACGGATGGTAGTTTGAGTGAATTTTTAATGTGGCTGGAAGGTCTTGATTCCATTAATGCATGTGCTTATAGTAATAATGGAAGTTTTAGTTTTAATGAATTCTATCACCCTCAAACTGATATAGGGGACGACGTAGTTTGTTATACATCTATTGTACATGACACTGAAACATTGTTAAATATGACTACACACAGCATTTTGGTTCTGAACAACATGAATCAGGGTAACTATAAAGATTTGGATACACGCAATGAAATCACAAATGGTTATAATATATTAAGTGAATCAAGTTTTCATTTAAATAGTGTTACTGATACAGATTCCTGTACGATATCAAGTGAACTGATATCTTTAGACTCATTGATAACAGGTAGTCAAAATGTGAGTGTGAACAATTCACCTTTGCGAAGTTCTAATGTTATTACACCTGAGTTGGGTCCCATAAGTAAACCTAAGATTATTTGTAACAAAGCAAAAGATTATAAATTATACAATTATTCTAGTTTGGTTCTTGAGACAAAACATGTTGAAACATTATCTAAAGGTTTTAACTTTGTACCTTGTAGAAATGCCAATATAGTAGATATTATGATTGATCTTAAACTTTTTGTTCGTAAGTTAAATTTGGCAGCTTATTTTGGTTTTGGTGACAATGGAAATGACATCATACAATTGCAAAGGCCTAGTATATTTAATCCACTTTATACTATGTGTGAACTTGATATTAGGGATTTTTTTCTAAATAAAAAATATAGTCATTTTTGCAATATGACACATGATGACATTGAGAATATAGAACTTCTATGCAATACCAAAACAATTCGTATTATGAAGCCCGATAAGGGCAGTGGAGTTGTTATAGTGGACAAATGTGATTATGTTTCTGAAATGTTTAATATGCTTAATGAAGATAATTACATTGAGGTTAGTAAACATGAAATTAATACAGCTTATCAAAAGATAGATGTAATGCTAGAAGACATGTTATTTCAGGGTAATATTTGTGAAAGTGACTTTGGGAGGGTGGCCTAATGGTTAAGGTGTTTGCCTTACAAACACAAGGTGCAGGGTTTGAGTCTCACAAGGGATAGTTGGCTAAGCTTAAAATGGCTCGCAAGGGCAGTTAGCTTAGTACTAATCTATGAACCTATGAACAATTTCCTTTGGTCAGTGGAATATTTGGGATACCTAAAATCCATAAAGGCCTTGATAATGTTCAGTTTAGACCAATAGTTGATGGAAAAAGAAGTAAAGTGGCATTTATTAGTAAATTTGTGGACAACAAAATGAAGCCAGGGTTAAATAGCTTTTCCTACATTACCAAAGACTCTTGGCATTTTTTGGAGAAAGTAAAGAAAGTTGATTTTCAAGAGAATTATTGTTTTGTGACGATTGATGTCGTCAATTTATTTACATCAATCCCCCATGACGTTGGTTTAACATGGTTGGGAGAACAACTGCATGCCACAGGGAAGTTTGATCAGGACGATGTAAATACCTGGATGATACTAATGGAATTGGTCTTACACAACAATTTTTTTGTTTTTTGAAGAACATTATTTCAAACAGAGTACAGGTGTTGCTATGGGGGCCGCTTGTGCCCCCACCTATGCCAATTACGTAATGGCATTTTGGGAGAATAATTATGTTTTCAACAGTGAATACCGTCCATTTATTAAATTTTATACACGTTTTTTGGACGATATTTTTATAATTTGGCAAGGTGAAAGGTTAGTTTTAGAGGCTTTTATGGATTATATTAATCAAACTGCTTGGTTTTTAAAATTCACTTACAATATAGAAAAAGATAAAGTAGCATATTTAGATGTGAGTTTAGCATTTGTCCAAGAAAAGGGATGCCTGGTTTCAAATATACATAGAAAATCCACATGCTCCAATTCATACCTTCATTATGACAGTTGGCACCCCAAGTACCAAAAAAGAGCTATTGTCAAAGGACAAATGGTGAGGGCGGCCCGCATGGTGAGCGAGGTGTCTGATTTCGAAATTGAATTGGAGTACATAGCACAACTATTTCTTAACAGGGGTTACCCCAGACTCTTATGTGATGAGATTATGAATGAAATACTTTTTAAAAGAGATAAGGGCATTATTCAACCTATTCTTAAAAATAAGGTGGAACTTTTTAGTGGCACAATGGAACAAAATAGGGATGATTTTTTATCAAAAGGGAATTTCTTGTTTGTTTTGACCTACAATGCTGATGCTGAATTTGTTAGAATGATTATTGAAAAGGATTGGGAATCTTTTTGTAGGTTAAAGGAATTTCAAGATTTTGCTGTTCGTCAAATTAAATTTGTTTTTCGTAAAGATTCAACACTGAAGAAGATGTTTGAAACATGTACACTAAATAATGGTACTACTCGTAATAAGACTAAAGGTAATTTTAAATGTGGAAGGTGTTTGACGTGTAGGCACATCATGCCGACTGGCAAGAAATTGGTTATTAATAATATACCTATCAATATTATGGGACACTTTGATTGTTATTCTGTAAATGTGGTATATATTGCCGTATGTCAGTCATGCACTGCTTTTTATGTTGGAAAGACATGTAGGTGTTTTAGAGAGAGAATAAAGGAACACATATTGGATATCCAGCATAAAAAACCTTCAAATGCCTTGGCAAGGCATATTATAACATATAATGATCATCATTTTAAGTTTTGTATTATACAACAACTAGATAAAGATCCACAAGGTAGAGTTACTGAATTTCATTTAGATGTTTGTGAAATCAAATGGCAATTTAAATTAAATGCACACTCATATCCAGGATTGAATGAGTTTGTGTCAATAAAGCCATTTTTGAGGATAAGGCATATTCTGGGATAAACACATTAACAAACACAAACATAAAATACAACATAAAATTAATTAACATAATATACAGTACATAATTAAATAGAATTTTCAACACATGTATACTCCAAGCATAATAATATACATACATTTTATATATTATACAAATATATTTTATAAATGAATTTAATACTAATATAACATACAATGTACATAGTTATTTAAAATAAGTATTATTTGTTCATACATACAATAAACAATCAGTTATTATTTTAGGTGGGGTAGTTTTTGTGATAGTTATGTGTTTTTAACAAAGTATTTTTTAACAAAGTATTTTTAACAATGGATTACTTGTTATAATTCAATTTGAAGTGTTAATTGTTTGTAATTGGTGAGTAATTATTGATTGTGGTTAAATACTGGTTCAACACACTCTGAAGAAGTCATTTGACGAAACCTAGGTCAGTGGTGGAGAACCGGTGTTTCATTGTGATTGTATTTCCAGTTGGTGGTGCTTGTGCAATAAAGTACTGTGGTGGTTGAGCTCCAGACTCCCTGGATTTTTTTTATATTGGTCGTGTCTGGGTCTGGTTCCTGGTTGATGCTTTTTATATTTCTCTGCCTTTTTTTTCATTTATCTGTTTCCATTTTTTTAGTTTGTTTTAGGACCTCTGTCTTGTTTTATTTGTAGTTGTCTGAATATTTTGTATTACTCCAAAATTTTAGGGTTATTTATACATTACACTGGTAGCTTTTTGCATTTTGAATGCAGTCTGGATAGTATTGTAGTGTCTTTCACAGTTGTGGCATGACTGTGATATGATGCCAAATTTGAGCCTAGTTTAGTGATTTGTTATAGAATTACTGGTACATTTTTGCATGGTCTGGTACCTTAGTTTATGGTAGGATTGCAATAGTGTTAGTATTATGAATTCTCTGGGATTTGTTGTTCATTCATTTTTATACTTGTAAATACCTGCTTAGAGTTGCATTACAGTGCCTTCCTGTTTACCTTGCTACTGTTTTTCCCCACTGTTCTTTGCACCAATACCCACTGAGGCATTAAGCTAAATGTTTCTGAAATTCTCACCCCAGTACTTGAGCTCCTGTTTGAATTTTATACCTAACCCTGCAATCCTTTTCTTGTTATGGTTTTAAAAGGCTGTGTATCTGGAAGTCAGATTACCATAAGAGGAGGAAGTCGAAGTCCCTCCCCCCTTATTTCATTGATATTGTCTGTTGTATAACCTATTAAACATTTTCCCATTCATTGTTTTCTATATACCCATAAGTGCCTACCCATCAAACCAGTGTTGCAATTGAGTAAACATCCCCTACTACGGATAGTTTCCTGATTGTTTTCCCAGAGCTCCCATGTGCTTGGCACCCTAATCGCACACTGAGAGGGTCCTGAGTTAATCCTGCTCCATCCTTGGCAGATAAGAGATTTTGTTTTACATTTCAATTAACTGTTTAGACTGCTGCTGCTTTGTTGATTTTTTCCTTTAAGTTAGTCTAAAGGTTCCTAATACTTGAAATTGCCTTGTTAAGGTAGTTCGTTTTGTTCCAGCACTACACTCACAAGCAGTCATTCTTGGTGGTGTTACATCAAGAGGTTAGCAGTGCCCTGTAGAGGCACAAATGCCCAGAAAGCTAAATTTATCTATAAAAACTTCCATTGGAATTGAAACCTGTTTACTTAGTGTAACTAAAATAAAGTCATTGTGTGGAGACAAGCTTAGAGCAGCTAGTTTACACATTTAAGCAACACTACTATCAAATTTTAGCACTGTATAATCTAGTATAGTGCCAGTCCCCAGAGACTACACAAGGAGACCGCTGTACAGTGTCCACGACCTACAGTAGCCCCCCCAGATAGATGTCCAGACAACATGGATATGCAATTTCCAAATGTCTGCATAGCCTGCCTGGTAAATATGGAGATCCTGAGACAATGTAGCAGTTCTCATGTTCACCGAAAACTATTTAATCCTTAAAAAAACAAACGCAGTATCCAAAAGATGCACGTAAACTATTTCACTGGCGGCAGAAAATCTGAGATGCAAACAAGGTTGTCAGTAACGCTCACACTACATCCACCACACACATAGCAACCTATGCTGAGGCACTAAAAAGCAGCCTTCCCAAACCCCAGAGACTTCTTAAGCATATAAATGGTAACATCTGTCTTCTGCAACCTCTAAAGCACTCGCCAAAAGCAACACAAAACACTTACATACTCCTTCACCCAGTGGAGCCCCAAGACCAAAGCTTATATGACAAGCCAACACATTACCCAGAACTCTTGTCATAGGGGACTCCATTGTAAGACACACAGATGCCCTACTCACTAGAATTGAACAACAAGATAACTGTTACTTATCTGAAGCCAGGATTTGCCAAGTTATGCACGCACTTAAGTCACTATATCACAGGTACTAGTATGAGTCTATCATAGTCTGTGTGGGAATTAACGAACAAAGACACACTTCCCTGGACTGTATGAAGAGAGACAGTGTTGAGCTCTCTGAATATGTGTGTCAGGCAGTTATGTGCCTTGCATTGAGCAGCATTCTACCTTCGCTGTGGATGATGCCAAAGTGTGAACAAAAGATGATTGACTTCAGTAATTGGCTTGGTTTCTTGTGTGATTTCAGTGTTTGTCAGCATGAGAGGACATAGTTAACAGACCATGTTGCTTTGCAAAGGATGGTCTGCACCTTTCTCCGTTAGCTTTCTGAATATTGGCTAAAACTTTATCCATCTCCTTAAAGCCTTTTCAGGCAAGGCCAAATTGTTAAACCTACCGACATAAATAAAACTCAAAGAATCCAAAAGTACTTTACTCTTCAATGCTAGGAGCCTACACATGAACACCACACCCTATAAGCTCACCTGATTGTTGGAGAGTATAGACATATGTGCCATTTCTAAGACATAATTTAAATCCACAGAATGTACTCCACCAGTGAAAGGCTTCAGTGCTTTCCACAAATTTTACACCATAATGCTGAACAGACAGGGACAAAATGTGGAATAGTCTTAATGTATATTGGCAACAAGCATAACTTTTCATTAGTTAAATAGGAAGAAGCCATAGAATGAATTCCTGTGCAAATCACCATAAACAAAGTCCCATGTTATACCTCTGCAAGTTGTAGGTCACCCTCCATGTCCCTAGACTCCCATAGGTCATACCTAGACCTATTGGAGTTGCTCACCATTAAACCAAATACCCATTCACGGGAGATCTTTACTACTACTACTACTCTATAGACTGGAAAATGTACACTTCCCCATACTCCCAGGCACAATGATTCCTGGACTTTATTAACGCAAATACTGTTCACCAGGTAGTACTTGCCAATATGGGAGAATGCTGCTCCAACTGCCCGGCCCCCCCCCATGTAACCTCCTCACTGTCTAAAATAAAAATTCAGCTCAGTAACCCCAGCAAACCCTGTAACAGTTAGGAACTGTTCCAAAGCAAACTACACCCTGTTAAGCGATAGGGTTGGGAGGGGCATGGAATTTTGATAAACTAAGTTCACAGCAACCTATGGAGAATTACTCAAAAAGATCCTGTACAACTATGTAAGTAGCTATATACAGGCTGCTGTATCTACTAGAAGTTAAACAAACTACACTGTTGGAATCCTGACCTTAGTAGGGTATATAACAAAAGGAAAAAGTCATGGCTAAAATCCAGAAGAGCAACTCCCATAATGATAGGAGCTCTCTAATAAAACCGGAAACAGAGGATTAATAGTTAAACAATGCCAGTTTAGGAGGTCAAGATAGCCTCACAGGCTATGTCTGAAACCTGAAAGGCAGCACACATCAGTGTGCCAAACTGGTGGTCAGTGGTGCTACCCTCTCTGAGAAGAGCTGTTTAACAAATTGAGTTCAAACTTCATCTCCAACTCCCCCATGAAGTACCTGCTGAGATAACCCCTCCCCCAAGCTATTAACAAGAGAGCAGGTCCTGGCAGTGCTTGCCATGGCCAGAAACGCAGCCTCAGTGGGCCCTGAAAGCATCCTGGGCTGTCCTCTACATAGCTGGAAATATGATCTGTCTGGACCACTTGAGTCAGTTTTCAACTAATAGTCTCCAAAACAAGATTTGTACCACTGTAATGAAGGACTGCAATGGTTATCCCACTTCACAAGGGTAGACCATCAACAGAACCCAGAAATTACAGATGTATTAGTCTGACAATTCTTTCCATGGCTTTGCATATTAGACTAATCATAGGAATGGTAAAGACGTAGGCAACCTTCAAACACTGGACCCAACCCATTCTGGCTTTGTCAAGGAAAGATCATGCCCACTAAACATGGCAAACTTCTTTGAGAAAGTCACCAAGGCAATCAATAAGGGAAATAATATATACATAAGGTAATGAGTAATGTCAAGGGCCTTTGACTGACCAAGTTTACAGATGATAGCAAATTGGGAGTCTTCATCCCCGCATAACACAGACCTGTTACAGAAGGGTCTTGGAGACAAATGACTAGTGTCAAAGTCACAGTGTAAATATCCATGCCAAGAAATGCATGTAAGTGCCTCTTAGGGAAAGCTGCCACCCAGGCTAAATACTCCATCAATAAGACATCCCTAAGAGTTGACCCAGTAGTCAGGGATGTGGGAACATATGTAGACCGTAATCTGGCCTTTGACCAACATGTGGCCTAGGTAGTAAGAAAATCATTCTATGTCACCCAACTTATAAGTAATGGCATGATGTCCCGGTCCAAGAAAATCAACAGTGCTTCTTTATTTGGCCCTTATAGTGCCCCCTTCCGCATGTACCTGACCAAACATATGCAACAATTAGATTGCCCTCAAAAGTTTCTTACCAGGAGAACCCGGGTTGTCCTGTTTGGATCGCCTTAAAAGCCCTATCTCTGTAAGCTATCTCCTACAGGTTACTGAGAGGTGATCTGGGCCTGTCATGCAGGACATCATCTGATCCAGCTCTGATGGACCTTTTGCACATACACAAAGTGAACAGCATCAGAAGCACTAGATCAAAGTATTTAAATTTTGTTTGTGACCTAAATAAAACATGTTGGAGAGTCAGACAGGTTTCTCCATGGATCCCCATGCTGTGGAATAGATTCCTCATCCGTATGAAGCGAAGTCCATCCCGAAACATATTTAAAGATAACCTTGATGAATGGATGGAAAATTGGAAATTCACCCTGGGTTCAACCCCCATATCTTTGATAGTTTGAGCAAGTAAGAAGTTTGAATTTTTGCATGGAAATATTTGCACATATACAACCTTGTTAGGCTTGGAACCATGTCTCTGCTGGCAAGAGGCGTATGTCAGGGATGTGAGGATCTAGAAAGATGGTCTTAGGAACATTTATTTTGGGAATGTACAGAGTTGCATCAGTACAAAAATGAAGTGAGTAATATGCAAAGCCTTATACTGGGAAGGGAATTTAACCTCCGTATAGAGATGATTTTGTTGAGTTTGTTTCCATGTATGAAATAGCAACGTTTGCTATCTTTAGCATTGATAGTTGCTAAGAAAGCCATAACTTGAAAAGGGAAAAGCTAATATTACCTTTTTTACTACTCTCATTGATATTTCCATATTTTTAATCTATGGGATTCTGTAATGGAAATTGAGCTAGAAGAGGACATTGTCATGAAGCAAAGCACCTAAGATGTACAAGTAAATCCCATTGGTTCCCCATTACTAAGGTGAGGGTTGATAGGGAGGAGCAACTGGGGTGGTTCGAGAGCATTCTGCTCATGCTTACGGAGTGAAAGGTTTGCAGTGGGCTGACTGCACTGAATATACCTCGTTTCCACAAAAAATATTGCTAGCAAGTAGCCCTGCCCCTTCCCTTCAAAACAGGGAATGGTATCCCTAGTCTGCAATGGCTGAAACTGCACTTAAGTGTGTGTTTCCCAAGTGCCCTCCTCTCCGACATTAGGGGAGAGTGGGATATGCCCCTTAATTCCTCTCCTTCCTTGCCTAGTTTCTCAAGTGTCAGGACTGCTATTTGAACCCCAGTTGCCATGGTCATAATAAGATCTACATCTCTGTGCCACAGTGCCAGGCGTGCATTGACTACATTACTGACCCAGCTAATATTTGTGAAGTGCTTCTTTCAGTGTAGTATGTTCCACCTTCATTTGTGACACCTCCCATAACCGATGAGCCTGTGTCTGAGCCTTCTGCCTTCCCATCCTTCAGTCTGTTGTAGTGCAGATGGACTGCAGACCTACTGGAGCTTCCCACATGGACATCTTTACAGGGTTTTCTTCATCCTTTGGTTACTCTCCTATGAAGAGTAAATCTCAGTTTACAGCCAGATGAGGATGTTCTCGAGTCCCCTGTTGAAGATGATAATGAGGAGGATGTGGGTTTTTTTTTTTTTTTTTTTTGTGGACTTTCTGAAAATTGCTACCAAAGCTGCTTGAAAAAACTCTGTTGCACTAGCCTTAACTGCAAAAAAGGTCAGCCAACATTCTCTGGCAACCTGAATTTTGGACCTTTTAGTTTGAGCCTCTTGAGGCTTGCCACTTGTAAGCAGCAACCCTGAAGAAGTCTGCTGTTCCCCTGGCTCTGACTGTCAATATATTAGATAAAGGCTCAGTAGCAGTGGACAGGATATTGAATCAAATTTATGCATCTCCACCTTTGGTTAATTGCTACTAAACTAAGCTTGTTAAGGGCATCATTTTCCCCTTCCTCATCTGAGTCAAATATGATTAACTTCACAATGCTCATTCTTTATAGGGCCACTGACGGAACTTGTAGATGTTAAATCTGGTATTTATGTGTGTAGCTCCACATAGCTCTACTTCATGAATTTCACCAGTGCTCCAAGGCAACTTGCACAAGCTCTCTCTTCCCATCCTGTCCTTTGTCTGGTCCAGAAATGAGGCAGTGTCCTGAGAATATAGAAAAGGGCAAGACCTCCACATTTGTGGACATCAAATTTCAGTTGCCTCTATGGCTTTTTCTTGGATTCATAAGAACCAGCTCCACATGTGGTTGAGGTGCAGGAGACAACAAAGTCATCCCTCCTGGCGGTGTTATAGAGGGAATAGCCTATCCTCAGTCAGGCAGCATCATTCTTGAGGCCTTGCCTAGCTGTCACACTTTGGGAGTGGCAGCTGGGGGCTGCCTGTTTCTCGCATTGTTGACTTGGAAATGCATTAACAATGGATGGGAACTTAATGACAGTAATATCCAGAGGAAACTAGATCTACATTCTAGATTCAACCTGTGCCAACTTTCGTAACCTTCTCTCATGTCTGTAAACTTCTGTTAGGCAAAACGTATCCAGTGTTTTATAAAAAAAAGTCATTCAAGAGGTTTCGGCAGGCCAGAGAAAGTTGGGATATTCTTGCAGATGATTCTTGTTGCTCAGAAAAAACCTTGGATCAGTATTGTACACAAGTCATCTAGACACCTGCATGGTCATAGTGCAGTCAATACTTCCTTATCTACCAGGCAAAGACTGAAGGTGCTGTTTGGATGCCTAGTTGTGCATCAGAATTTGTCCGAGGTTCTTGTGCTAATTGCCAAAAATTTTTTTTTTTGTTCCATATAATTCCATTCAATCTTTCCATAGCCTTCAAGGTGTTCAGCATTCCTGTGTTTGTGGTAGCAGCTCACCAGAGACTGCAGATCATTAGGATATTCCCATACTGTAAAGACTGGCTCATAACTGCCTCCAGCGGTTCTCTTATCAGAATTTTCCACTGTTTGAGAATTATGGTGAACCTTTCAAAGGCTGATTGATTTTTTTATCCGTTGCAGTCTAGACCATATTCACTGCCATGCACATCTGCCTCTGTATTGAATACTTTGCTTACAAGCTCATTTCCAAGAGTTTTCAGCTTAGCTATATCTGAAGACTAGTAAAAGTAAAGCAGAACAGCAACCACAAAAAAATTGAAACTCCAAGGCCAGGCAGGACTGCAGAGAAAAACTTTAATCCAACACCACAAGGGATGCCCGAAACTCATAAGGGGTGGAGATTTTGAAATTCGGGCCTATTGTTGCGGGAGCAGGTTCTGTTACTGAACTCCTCGCTATCTTTGTTTATCGACTGAAGGAATTTGTACAAACATTGACGCACACTACTAAAGATTCATGGGATTTTCTCAAAAGTATCACCGGGGACAAATTTGACAGTGAGGTCCTGTTGGTTACTATTGACATGGTGGAATTATTTCCTAGTATTCCCCATGACAGTGGTTTGGACTGGTTCAGTGAAGTGTTAGTAGGTTATTTGAAAGGTAACATGGCAAATTTGATTTTGGAGTTTATGGACACTGTATTAAAAAACAATTTTGTATATTTTAATGGAGAATTTTACAAGCAGGAAAAGGAGGATGTTCATCGTGCATACAGCTGCAGTCATAACAGATGGGTTCTCTTGCCGTCAGGCGGGTCCTCGGTCGGCCGAATTCCAAAGTCTAGGTCCGGCGTCGGTTGTCGTCGCTTCTTCCCTGACGTCAGTGCGACAGGGGTATAAAAGAACCAGCCGACGCCATTTTCTTCAGTCTTTCTTGCCGCGCGGTGCCTGAAGCAGAAGCAGTTCGCAAGTGCCGGTCGGCCAGCTCCTGAGATTACGAAAAATTTGGAAAACCAAAGTCTTCTTAAAAGCTAAGTACCCGTTCCGGAAACTTTTCTTGCCTCAGACCGATGTCAGACAAAGTTAATAATTGTATTTCTTGTGGGAAGCAAATACCGCATAAGGATTTCCATTCCCTCTGTATACCTTGTTTAGGCCCAGACCACAACGTCTCGGTCTGTGACTGTTGTGCTACTTTCAACAAACGCACTATTAAGCGTCGGGCGGAGTTCGCCCAGCATTTTTTTGGGAAAGCATTTAACTATACCATGTCGTTGGATACTCCGACACCGGTTTTGTCTAAAAAACGCAAAGACAAGGACCGACACTCAAGGTCCGCGGCCTCTACCGACACCACGCCTAAGCCGACTACACGTGGTCCGGTTCTCAGTGAGGCGCCTACGCAGCCCCTGACTACAGACGACATATCTTTGGCGGTGTCTCCTGTACCCAAGGTCGCAGGCTCCTTGGCCCACACCCCGACTACAGATACCGAAGCCACTCTTGGCGTGGAAACACAGAATGTGGACAGGTCCACCTCCACTCAAGGTGTCTTCAGACCTTCCTCTTTCTCCATCAAGGCTTTCACCAAGTCTAAAGCAACCATGCACCCTAAGAGACCAGTTACACAGGGCCCATCTCCAGGCCCCATGCCTAAGAGACAGATGCTTAAAATGGCTGAGGATTTAATTACTCTAATCAGAGGTTCTCAGCTACCTCTGGACAAAAGGCCCAGAGTGGAGGAAGATTCCCCCTCCTCTGATCAGGGATCCATTATTTCAGAACATTCTGATGATCAGGAACAGGCTTACTCCCCTTTTGAAGACTCTGATGCAGAGGAGTCTATTCCTTCTGTATCCCCCTTGAGGATTTCTCATTTGGGGAAACTTTGTATACCTTAAGGGAACACTTCCACTGGGAAGGCCAGGATTATTCAGATTCCAAGAAAGGGCTCAGGGAATTTCTTTTGTTACCCCAGCACTGGCCTCTGGCTATACCTCCTGTCTTGGACATCCTAGATGATGTTTACTCGGAGGCCTGCCTTAACCCGGAGACTCTACCTCCAGCTCCAGTTAAGCCTGACAGGTACTACAGGGTTCCTGACTCACTCCAATTTCTTTACAAAAGCCATGCTGCTGACCTAGAAACCATCTCACAGGGACCCAAGGGAGTTAAGGCTTCCATTGCCAAAAATCCATTGCCTTCCGAGAGAGATTCCACATCCTTAGAAAGGTGGGGAAAAAAGGTATATACCTCGGCTACCTTAACCATGAGGGCCTTAAACTGTCAGTTTCATATGCTAAAATACCAACAGTTTCTGTTCTCTCAATTGAAAAGTAAAATGTCACAACTTGAACAACCAGACTTGAAGCAGTTACAGGATTTGATGCATAGTGCAGAACAAGTGGGTAAACTTACCTTACAATGTGGTTTTGATGCTCTAGAGGCCTCATGTAGAGCTTCTGTTACAGGCTCAGTCATACGCAGGCATGCTTGGCTCAAGGAGCAAACCTTGCTTGATCATGTCAAAGCTAAATTACTAGACGCCCCCTTTCAAAAGGATGTACTATTTGGGGCAAATGCTGAGGAAGTATTACAAAAAATGGAGGAAAAAGCTAAATCAATGCAAACTGTGAAAGAATTTCTGCAGGTTCAACCCCCACGTTTTAGTAGAAATTGGCCTTCCAAAAACTGGTCCTTTCCTGCCACGGACAGACCCCAAAGAGGCAGATACAGGCGCCTGAGGGGCAGAGGACAACCACAAGGATCGTACAGAGGCAGACAATGGCAAGCTCCTACACAAAGAGGTGGTGAGGACAACTCACAATCTTTCAGAAAGCAAACCCAATGACTTTCCCCTTTGCAGGCCAACCAGGTCTCAAATGGCAGCCCCCTTAGGAGGAAAGCTGGCACTATTCTCAAAAAATTGGCATGTTGTCACAAAGGACAAATGGATCCTGGACATTATAAACAGAGGCTACAAATTCCACTTTCATACCCTTCCAAAAATGAGAGGCATGCCAAAACTGCCACACAATCAAAGGGCAGGCGCACAAAAGCAAATTTCAGATCTTATAAACATGAAAGCTATTCAAGAGGTACCAACACACGAACAAGGTCAAGGTTTTTATTCCAGGCTATTTCTGGTGCCAAGGAAGGAAAAAGATTGGAGACCTATTTTGGACCTTTCCATCCTAAACACATTCCTACTCGTACCAAAATTCAAGATGCTCACTCTAAAGCAACTTCTTCCCATGCTGGACAAGGAGTCTTGGCTGGTAACATTGGACCTCAAGGAGGCATACCTGCATGTCCCAATCAGACAAAATTGCAGAAGATACCTCAGATTTCTTGCAGGTTCAACCCATTATCAATTCTCTGCATTGCCCTTTGGCTTATCTACTGCGCCCAGAGTATTCACGAAATGCCTGGCATCAGTAATCGCCTACTGCAGACTTCAGGGATACAAATATATCCCTATTTGGACGATTGCCTGATTCAAGCGGACAGCAAGCACATTCTTCTGAAACATCTGGCTTGTGTAATAATGTTTTTAAACTCTCTGGGATACACAGTCAACAAAGAGAAATCAAGGCTAATACCCTCTCGGAAAATAATTTTCCTGGGTGCCAATTTGGACACAAACACCTAGATGGCCTACCTCACGCCAGAGAAGCAGGGGCAACTAATTCAATATTTCAGAACACTGGCAAATTGCACCAGGCTGACTGCAAGGAAAATCCTGCAGGCTCTGGGATTCATGGCATCTTGCATCTTGTTAATCCCATGTGCAAAGCTACATATGAGAAAACTACAATGGTACCTAAAAAACATATGGTCTCAACACAGCCACAGTTTGGAAACAATAATACCACTACTTCCATGTCTGCAAAAGGAATTTCTGTGGTGGGCTCAAGCATGTCAAACAAACACAGGTCTTCCATTCAACAAGCCTCAAGCAAATCAAGTCATCACAACAGACGCCTCGGACTACGCCTGGGGGGCGCACATGACAGACTGGTGCATTCAGGGCAAATGGTCCCAAAAAGAAAAGCACCTTCACATCAATCAAAAAGAAATGCTAGCAGTAATAAATGCTATTATAGCTTTCAAGGACCTTCTACAACCAGGTCAACTATTGATAAGGACGGACAACACCACAGTTATGTGGTACATAAACAAGCAGGGAGGAACACATTCCTATCCCCTATGCAGACTGGCCATATCACTTTGGAACATGGCCATGGACTTACAAATGGAACTACAAGCACAGTACTTGCCAGGCAAGGAAAACACGCTGGCAGACAACCTAAGCAGGAATATGACAGATCCACACGAATGGATGTTACATCCAAACGTTTTTACAGAAATAATCCAAGAATGGGGAAGGCCAGACCTAGCTCTCTTTGCCTCCCACAAAAATCATCAGTTGACAAAATTCTGCTCAAGGACCTTCCACCCAAAGGCCTGGAGAGTGGACGCTCTCTCTTTCAGCTGGACATCAATGACTGTTTATGCCTTCCTGCCTCTTCCTCTGCTGCCCAAAGTCCTATTGAAGACCAGAGCAGACAGACCAAAGATGATCCTCATTGGTCCGGACTGGCCAAGGCAACACTGGTACCCACTCCTGAGGAGCCTGACTCATTCCTCTCCATGGACCCTGCCTCTAATGCCTCTTCTTCTAACTCAGCACAGCTTCAAAACTCTTCACAGTCAGCTAAAAACACTCAATCTAGTCGCATGGAAGATTCCTTAGCATCACAGCAGGCCCTACTCTCTAAGGAGGTGCAGGATGTCATTTAGGAGGCCAGAAGGCCATCAACTAGAAAAGCTTACTCCGCAAAATGGAAACGTTTTTGTGTCTGGAATGAGAAAAAGGGCCAGAACCCTGGAAAACTGAATTTACCTCAAATACTACAATATTTGGCTGAACTGCTAAGCAGTGGACTTTCGTTCTCCTCCATCAAAATCCATGCCTCAGCCATTTCTGCAGAATACAACACAGAACCTCCTTTATTCTCTCACCCTCTTTTAAGACAGTTCCTCAGAGGGGCTAAGAATTTAAGACCTCCAAGGAAACAACCAATACCTGCTTGGGATCTAAATTTCATTCTGGAAAAACTGACTTTGCTTCCTTTTGAGCCAGCTGCTTCATCAGATTTGCAATATTTGTCCTGGAAAACAGCTTTCCTTCTGGCTATCACTTCAGCTCGTAGAGTTTCAGAACTACAGGCCCTCATGGCGGTCCAGCCTTTTATCATCTTCCATCAGGACAGAGTTTCCTTACGAACCAACCCGTCCTTTATGCCTAAAGTGGTATCCAGGGTAGCTTTAAATCAGGCCATACATTTACCTACTTTTTATCCCAATCCTCAAAACAAAGGGGAGAGGTTACTACATTCCTTGGACATCCACAGGCAACTACGTTATTATTTGGACAGAACAAAACCTTTCAGAAAATCAGAACAGCTCTTTGTGGCCTATGTGGTAGGAGCTCAAGGAAAGCCAATTTCCAAGCAGACAATCTCAAAATGGATAGCCCACTGCATACACTTTTGCTATTCCTTTCATGGCAAAACTGTTCCTACAGGCATTAGAACTCATTCCACCAGGGCCACAGCCACCTCTGCAGCCTTCCTCAGAGGAGTTCCTACCAAGGCTATCTTGGAAGCAGCCACTTGGAGTTCTGTGCATACCTTCTCCAAACACTACAACCTACCATTATACTCCAAATCTAGAGCAGGCTTTGCCACTGCAGTCTTGCAGGGCATTTTGGCTTCTCCTAGTTCCACCTAGTGCCTACCACCCCTTTCTTAGCTTTGGGATTCTACCCATCTGTTATGACTGCAGCTGTATGCACGATGAACATAGTACAGTTTTGTACCTACCATAAATGTAGATGTTCGAGTGCTAATACAGCTGCAGTCCAGGTTTCCCTCCCTCCTTACCCTCTAGGGGTATTCTTTTATGGTGTATTTGCTTACAACTACTGTTTTTTGTTTATATTGCATTGCATTACTTCATAATTTTATGTATTGCCTTCCTTCTGGGGGCACCTGACATCTGGGGCAAGTAAAACTGAAGAAAATGGCGTTGGCTGGTTCTTTTATACCCCTGTCGCACTGACGTCAGGGAATAAGCGACGACAACCGAAGCCGGACCTAGACTTTGGAATTCGGCCGACCGAGGACCCGCCTGACGGCAGGAGAACCCATCTGTTATGACTGCAAGCTGTATTAGCACTCTAACATCTACATTTATGGTAGGTACAAAACTGTACTTTGCCATGGGAGCTGCCTGTGCCCCCTTATGCTGTGTCCTATATTTTTGAAAGAAAAAATACATTTTTGAGACTGACTGGAACAAATGCATCTCTTTTTATACTCATTACCTTGACATCTGTTTTTTTATGGGAAGGCTCAGAGGAACCCCTACAGGAGTTTTTAGCTATATAAACCATTATCTGAATTTTTCAAATTTACTTACACATTGTCCCAATTTTAAGATAGATTACTTGGATGTTGCAATATATAAAGATTGTGTTAACCAGTGTTTTCAAAGTTGTTCAGGAAGAGTGCTTTTTGGGATTACATCAAGGATCAGCTCTGTGCCCTTTCTTATTTGCAATGGTGATGGACAGGTTGACAGATGAGATCAGACAGGAGTCCTCGTGGATTATGATGATTGCAGATGACGTTGTGATCTGTAGTGAGAGTAGGGAACAGGTGAAGGAGACCCCGGAGAGGTGGAGATATGCTCTAGAAAGAAAAGGAATGAAGGTCAGAAGGACTAAAATGGAATATATGTATGTGAATGAGAGGGAGGATAGAGGAATGGTGAGGCTGCAGGGAGTAGAGGTGGCAAAGGTGGATGAGTTTAAATACCTGGGATCAACAGTTCAGAGTAATGGTGAGTGTAGAAGAGAGGTGAAGAAGAGAGTACAGGCAGGATGGAGTGGGTGGAGAAGTGTCAGGAGTGATTTGTGACAGACGAGTACCAATAAGAATGAAAAGGAAGGTCTACAAGAGGGTAGTAAGACCAGCTATGTTATATGGGTTGGAGACAGTGGCATTGACAAAAAGGCAGGAGTCAGAGCTGGATGTGGCAGAGTTAAAGATGTTAAGATTTGCAGTGGGTGTGACGAGGGTGGACAGGATTAGGAATAAGTATATTAGAGGGTCAGCCCAGGTTGGAAGGTTTAGAGACAGTCAGAGAGGTAAGATTACGTTGGTTTGGACATGTGCTGAGAAGGGACGCAGAGTATATTGGGGAAAAGATGCTAAGGATGAAGCTGCCAGGTTACCGGAAAAGAAGGCCCAAGATAAGGTTTATGGATGTGGTGAGAGAGGACATGCAGGTGGTTGGTGTGACAGAGCAGGATGCAGAGGACAGGAAGAAATGGAAACAGATGGTCCTCTGTGATGACCCCTAATGGGAGTGGCTGAAAGAAGAAGATGTGAACTACAAAAGTGCACATCCCCATTACCAAAAAAAAGGAATTATTAAAGGATAACTTTATCAGGGCCTCAGGAATGACTAGTGAAAAGGTTGTGTTCCTTGAAGAGGTTGAATTTCTTAAATTGTTGTTTTTGGAGAGGGGTTACCCCAAAACACTTACTGATGCACTAACTAAGGATGTAATCCGAGACTGTGGCACCATGTATTATCCACTTCTGGGAACTGGTAGAACTACAGGGTCAGATGAAGGGTGTCAACAGCAGTCATGAAGGTGCATGTGTACATACCTTCTCTGACTTCCACCCAGGTAGAGGATATAGTAAGGAAACACTGAACAATTTTGAGAGTTAATGACTAGACTAAGAATTAACCTCCCAGACAAAAACCATCATTTGTTAGGAAAAGAGACATTTATTTGAAGGAATTATTTGAAATAAGAGACAAAAAGCTTTTTGAGCAATGATGTGAGGAGGGGGACTCATGGTTGTGGTTTTTGTCGCCAGTGTAGCTACATGTTGAGCAAAAATGAGGTTTATGTACCATCTAGGAAACACTGGGTGAGAGCCTCCAGTTCCTACAATTGTAACTCGAAAGGAGTAGTCTACTTGGTGCTATGTGAGACCCGTTTCAGTTTCTACATTGGAAAAACAGAGGAATTTAAGGAAGAGGGTATACAAACACATGTATGATGTCTCTAGGGGTAAGAATCCAATGCACTATATAAACACTCTACAGTATGTAAAGATATGAAATTAAATTTTTTTGTCTTGGAACAGGTGGCTATTGATCCCCCGGGGAGGTTGCTGGGAAGCTAAACTGGAGTACAAGAAGCTGTTCAGGCAACTGAAGTTAGATTCTGGAAGGACCTCGGGTTTAATTGAGCAAATAAGTATCAACAATGTTTTGAAACTTAGGGCAGCTAAATTATAATAAGGCACAACATATATACGTTTTTATTTATTGTTATTGTTAAGGTTACATATAGAGATACTTATGGTTAGGGCTTTTTTTAAACATATCACAAATTATTAGTACAATACTGTTTTATACTGACTTTCAGTCTATTTATGACGGGTCTAGTATTTAGAACTGAGGTTCATTTTATATATTTATAACTGCAAGATTTTATTATGGAAATAGATTAAATGTTTTAGAAAATATATGTATTGGGTAGATAGGATTGTATAAGGTTGTTAAAATGGTACTGTCTTTTGTTAATTGATTAATTGCTGTCGCTTGTCAGATTGGTGCTTGTATTTAAAGTGGATTGGTTAGCTGTGAAACTGTTCTGATGAAGCCTGGTGGTTCCAGATGAAAGCGCTTAACCTTGTGGATTTATTTGTGCAAGATATTGTGGATTTTACAGTGCATTTGTGCTTTACATTGCCTTGTGGTGGTGGATTAAAGTTTTAAACTGCAGTCCTGTCTGGCCTTGGAGTTCTGTTTTTTTTTTTTTTTTTTTTTTTTTATATCTGAAGGCTCTAATAGTGATAGTAGCAGCCTTTCCAGTGGTGCTTTATTCCATACTCTACATGGAGGTACTGTACTTCAGTGAGTAGTCTGGGGAAGCTCAGATGCTGTGTACCATCGAATTTGGGATACCCAAATCCTGCAAAACAGTACCTCCAGCAGTGAATGGAAACCATTTATGCACACCTCTTGTCTTTGTTGCAGTGGATCCATCTGCATGGGGTGGAGGTGGAGCATTGCAGTGGGCAGATGATTCAGGGTGTCTGGACATCCTCTTAACCAGGCGTTCACATTACTGAACTTGGAAATTGTTTAATCCTATTTTTTAAGAGGACCTTGTTAAAGCCATTTGCTGTTCTAGACCTACGTGCACATATGTTAAGGTCCTGAATACATTAGTAACTACTGTGTATGTTTTGTAGAACAGCTAGAAAGTTTGGATGAGGTGTTCTGAGAGGTGGCAGCATCTTGCATTGCAAGGTGGAAAATCTCCCAAGGGATAAGTTATGGAAACTTGCTGTAGCTAGGTCTGAGAGGCGGCAGCATCTTGCATTGCAAGGTGCAAAATCTCCCAAGGGATAAGTTATGGAAACTTGCTGTAGCTAGGTCTTGTAGTAATTTGCAATATTTGTAAGGAAAATATTGATGATTGATCTTTTATTGACCAGCCTTTTCGATGTTGCAGAGGATGCTATTGTAGCTATGTGAACATTGGGACTATACCCTGGGAACTTTTTTCTCATTAAGGTGATTTTAAAAGAAACCAACGTGCTGTTGACAGTACTGGAGTATATAGTGAGTTGATAGCAGCCATGTGTATTTTAGTGCTCATTAAACTTCTGAAGACAGTAAAAAATCTTTGTAGTGGTGAAAATACAAATGTGAATGGAGGAAATGCATCCTGGTATTGAGCTGTCATCGTTTTCTTTTCCTTCAGTAATGTCTTCCCAGTGGAGTTCTATGTGTAGTAAGATAACATGGCACAGTAATTTGGTATATTGACAAGTGAGGAAAGACTCACTTTTATCATTTTATGCTGTAAGGTCATGTGGATATGGCAGTGGCCATCTAAGTAGGCCAATTCATGGCAGCAATGCAAATGTACTAGTTGGCAGGTTGAGCAGCTGCCTTCCTATCCTGTGAGTGGTCATTTAGTCCCTCAGAGGCAAAGAAAATCTTCTGTCACTGTGGCTTTTCTGTTTATGACCTCAGGCTGTCCAGCGAACAACAGGTGCCTCAAAGTGTGTTTGCTTCAGGAAAAGTGGCTGAAGTATGCCTTAGCTCTTTTATAGCAAGATTGTGGCCTCCCCTTCCTATTTCCTCCGACAAGATTCTTCCAGAAAGACAGATTACATAGAGTCAAAGTGATCATCATTGCTCACTGTTAACCAGGTAAACTTTATTTATTTTTCCACCCTACCTGTTGCAGAATCCTCTGGGGCTGTGGCTTTCTAGGATGGTGCATCACACTTGCCTGCATGCTTTGAAACTAGCCACTCTTGTTTCCTCTCTACATTGGCTGTCTAATAATTTACTAGGAATAGTGTATGTGTTCTCTATCTAGGCAGCTGAAAGGGGTTTAGACCCCTTTTTCCATCCTAGGTTCACATGTTGTAATTTATTTCCTATAGTCTTTTTGATTTTGTCTCTCATCTTTTAAGATCCATTTAATGTCAATTTCTAACTTTCATTCTGATTAAGACTTTGCTTCCTTGGCATTTTCTGAAGGTTTGCAGTTTTTCTGGACCTTCCAGCTAAAGCCTTTACTCGGGACCCAGTTCCACCATGGGGTACCTATTTTATGCTCTAGAACCAGACTCTTCCACCTTTTGAGTCCCCGTTGTTTTTGGTTTTGTCTGCAATTCTTGAGCAAAAATGTTGAGGTATGCTTTTACCTATTGTGAATATCTTCTCTACTGTATTAACTACATACAACTTTTTTTTCTTTTAATGAACCTGCTTGCTCGAGAGGAGCATTCAGTTCTGTGTGTCCTTTTTTCACATTTCAGTGGTTGAGAAGATACCAAACATTCCCTTTCTAGATGGTTAGTAAACTGTCATTGCCTTTTATTAAAGTAAATTGAAGGAGTTTAAGGGCTCACTGTATGAGAGATGTGACGACTTCTGCATTCTTCTTCTGTAATACCCCTTTAGACTGTATTCGTACAGCACCTTGTTTTTCTCTAAACCCTTCGTGGGGGACTACAAACTTATGCCTAGGTCCAGATCTTCTTTCAGGACTGTCACTGCTGATGTGGCTATGCTGTCATGAAAGAGTAGCTACCCAGACGGATTACCTAGGGACTCTGTTCTGAGGTTCTTAAAGATGGAGCTCTTCAAAATTTGTGTTACAAGTAGACCTGTAGGGAAAAAAGGTCATTCCATAGTAACGTACCCTCTCTCCATCCCCTTCTATTTTGCATGTCTTGTATTTTCCTTTTCACTTCTCTTTTCTGATTTTCATAATCTTTTCCTCTGACCTAAGAGATGGCTAGGAAGTCGCATTGTGCATGATGGGAAGGGAGTGGCAGCTGTTTGATAAGGTTTAGAGAAGTTGAAGTTGCATTGAGAGAAGACGCGTATGTGTCCTTATACATAGAATCACCAGCTAAGTGCATTTGCTTGCTGAGAGTCCTAACATGTTACTGTAAGAAATTTGTAGTAACATTTCATTTAGCTAGAATGTAGTCTTAACCTTGCTAGTTGTCATTGGTAGGCTTATAGAGCCCTTTTGAGTACTCTACATCTTGCCATTTAGCTCCTGACAAACACCCATGTTTACATTTTTCCTTTGGATGACAAAAGCAGTATGTCTTGATCATATCATTAGACTGTTCTTATGAAACGAGAATCAGAAATGAACACTCGTCAAATAAAGTGACATTTGTTGTCATTTAATATGCTACAGTAAACTGCACGTACTGCACTTATTCTGACATGGATGCAAATAGGAGGTTCTTTTGCATGCTTTTCCTAAAAACTGTTTTAAATGCAGTACAAATTGGAGCAGGATTGGCCATCATCTTTTAGCTACTGGCTAGAAACCAGAAAACATCTGGAAAGTGAGTCTTAACAGAGTATTTTTGCAGAAAAGAGTGGGGGGGGGGGGCTTACAAGCCTGGAAAGTAGTACTGCTGGTAAGTGAAATAGAACTGCAGCCATGTGTGTGTGTCTTTGCCTCTCTTTCTTGCACATGCACGCTCGCTCTCTCTCTCTCTTTGTTACTGCTAGATATTATGAAAATATCAGGACAGCACACATTGAGCCTTTGAGGGTGGATCCTTGGGGTCTTTGTCAGACCTTGCTGTCTCAGGCCTAGTGAGTCTATCCTCAGAGTTGTCTGCCCTGTGTTCAGTCACTGACCCATTGCTTAGATGCTGATTAAGAGTTGTCAGTTGAGGTCTCGGCACTCGGAGATTATTGGCAGGGCCTTATTCCAGTGTTGGCATTGACTCTGCATGCCGCTTTGCTTGCCTCCACTTCGTCTGGACTCTCGCTGTCTGTACAGGGGGCCATGACTTGCCTGCTTCAGTGACTGTGTCCCCCCTCCTCAGCAGTGCTGCGCATGTACACTGAAGACCGTTATCCTGGTTCCCAGCTGGCATTTTGTCCCTACATTTTCCTCCTTGAAATCTTTCCCCTCCCAATGGAGGTAGTCGAGTAGGTACAAGCTCAAAAAGAAGTGTATGGACTGCCCAGCACAAAATAGGAGTTCCCTAACTTCCTGCTGGATTAGCCAAAGTTTTGTGAGGTCCTCAAAATGGTCCATGCAAAGGCATAATAAGCCCCTAGTATCCCTCTCCATCAGTGCTTATTCTTATTAAACCCTTACAGTCCCCTAAGTCAGTTTCTTGGGTGGTTCCCCGCCAGGTAAAATGAAATTGTTGGCGGAGATGTTATGTAAAAACCCAGATGTGATGGCCTTGTAGGATTCTTTGGGTGCCCATAGGTTGGACAGTACTCGCCTCCAACCCCAAAGTCAACTGTGAATAGCTACAACTGCCTTGAAAAAGTCTCCCATTCCCCACAGAGCTGCAGTTCATCTTCAGAACAATGAATTGCTCTTTTCTGTGTGGTCCAAGGTATTCATTTATTTTTCCTCCATATTTACCTTAATAAGAAGATCAGATGTCTTATGTTTGTAGATTCCAGAGGTACTTGGTTCAGAAGACATATATGACAGTTGAAAGAGTGGCAGAAAGAGAAATTTAGAAGAAACTACTTACAAGCTGTCTGCCAGATATTTTTTATCCAGGATCTCCATTTGGTTGGCACATAATATGGCAGATGGAGCGTTGAGATTGGCAGGCACTGTCCATATACTTGGATGGTATTTTTGGCTTCATCTTGGAGATTTTGAAGACACCATGGCCAATTTTCTGACTGCCCATTTGATGGTAACCTCTTGTTGTCAGTCAATAAAAGCAGAACTCCTGAAACGTGAACAGGAGAGAAGTACCCTAACTGATGTTGGCTCAAGTTCCAACTGCCTCAGTTTAATTTTCTAGGATGCAGGGGAGCCAGCATCTGTTTTTTTTTTTTGTGTGTGGGAGGACGTGTCAGAGACCAAAGCAACTCGAATAATAGAAATTGTGGAAGGAGCGGGATAAGCCAGAATCCATAGATTTCCAGAGCGTTAGGACAATGAGACAGAATAATCATGAGTACTGTGGTCCTCCTCCAGGAGGGTGCAATAGAATTCCCAAGTGCTTACCCGGCTGCTCCAATCTGGAGGCAGTAGGGGGCCATCTGTTCTGCATATGTCCTTTTTGCTCTAGCCAGAATTAAGGTATTAAATCATGTGAGCTGTTCAAGAGTTCCAGGTTGATCAGCAAGGGCTTTGCTTTCACACTAGAGACCTCAGTCCTGTACTGGATCTCTAAGTCAGTACACAGCAAAAGAGCTCTCTGTGTGTTTTCAATGTAGTCCTCTCTTTCCTGTCTACAAGGAGACTGGATGTGCTCTTTGCACTTCCAGGATGTCAGTCTGCATATACATATGGCAGTGGCGTTTGCTATTTGCAGAAGAGCACTTATCCAGTAAGCAGGTGACTCTACTCCAATTTTCTCTTCCACTGACATGTCTTCACTGCAGACTATCCCAGGGATAAAATTTCAGAGGGGATATTCCGGGTTGACTCTGTCATTGCTGATTTTTTGTCTTGCCCTTAACTCATTGAGCTGTCTACATTATAGATTAGGTTACAGTACAATTTGGCTCTCAATAAACAACAAAGTGTAAAGACTTATCTTTTTGTGGACAATTTAAAACTGTATACATCATCAGATGAGGAACTGAAAGCACAACTGGAAGTGGTCAAAACTTTCTCAGATGATATAGGAATGTCATTTTGTCTTCCTAAATGTGCAAAAGAGCCTTAAAAGCAGTAAAGCTGCAGCACCAGGAAAATAGCAGTCTGGGACAGGAACATGATGTAAAGGAACTCTAGCAGGAAGGAGTGCATCAGTTATCAAATATTCATAAAGGATCAACAATACATGAACAAATACGAATAAAACTTGGCAAGGAGTATTTTAGGAGAGTAAACTTGATACTGAAAACAGTACCGGCATCTAGAAACTAAGTCCAAGCTACAAACCAATTTGCTCTTCCTGTTCTAACTTACAGTTTTGGGGTGATTGACTGGCTCAAAAGGTACTGAATCAGTTGGACAGGAAAACGAAAAAAGGAAATGTCATGCTTATCAAATGATTTATAAAAATCGGTCTATACCAAGATATATATTCCCCATTCTGAAGGGAAGTATGTGCTTCCTCAAAATTGAATACATTTATAGGTCTGCAATTATTGGACTGCATACATGTCTGCTGATATCACAAGTTCCAACCATAGTGCCAAAAAACAAAAGAAAGTATATAAGGTGAAGGACCTGATGAGAAGGCAGGAAATGTGGAAAATGCATAAATATAGTTGCAAGAACAGAAAACTCCTGGAACAACCTCATTTCGATCCAGATCTAACGCAGGAATGGTAAAGGAGAGGTGAATTTAAACCAGAAGGTGAAAGGTTGATATTGGCAGCCTAGGATAGTGAGCTACGTACATGTTGGTTTAATTATAATATTGAATTAGCTGAGATGCACTGGAAACGTGAAGTTTATATTACTTTGGGGATCATTCATTGCCAACAGTTCAAAAAATAGATGTGAAAAAAACAGATATAGTAGTCCATGAAAAGAAGACCAAAATAGCATGGCACATTGAATTTGTTATACCAGTGATGTGTCTTACATACAGAGACACACAGTCATAAAATATCAGGATTTGCAGGCAGAAATAAGGGCATTGTGGAAGAAGGATACCCAAAGAGTTTCAATAGTAGTAGGAGCAACGGGTCTCCAAAAAAAAGAATTTAGAGTTGTATTTAAATATGTTACTGATGCATGTAGCTCTGTATTATTTACAGGAGTCATTTCTGAGTACATTGCAGGTGCTGAAAGAGCACTTTTGGCCAACATCAAAGATTGAAACAATGCTGATTTCATGAACTTTAATAATACTTAGGAATGGGGTCCATTCCTGTCATGGTATTAGAAACCCAAAATATTTGGATTAATTAAAAAGACAGACTATTACACACTCCATGATCTATTCTCTCATTTAATTTATCAGCCCTACCTCATCCTTGACCCAAGTAAAACCAAAGTTGTACTCCCAAGCTCTATTTTAATTAAAAATAAAAAAAAAAAAAAAATGTTGTTGCACCTTTCGGCTTTTCCCGGTTAGGGGTCGCCACAGTGAAACTCCGGTCCGCTAATGATTGGCAGTAGATTTTTACGTGCCGAGTTGCCAGCTCTGACGCACAACCTTCAACGAAGGTACGCCCATTCACGCACGTCTCCACACAGAAGACGCTCTAGCTGAGAATCGAACAGGACGTCTTACTGTGAGGCGACAACGCTACCGCAGCACCACCACCGCAACAAAAATTAAATAAATAAGTAAAACTTCAAAATCACATCTGCACAAAACACATTATTGGAAGCTGTCTCTCGCACTAAATTATTTGATGATGTCATAGATGACTCAATAAAATGTGCCCAGTGCATCCAAAGTACAGTTTAAAAAAAAAAATCTCATGCGAAGTTCGGCCTCCTCTACAGAGTCTCACCTGGTTTCTCCTTTCAATGTAGAAAAATAACTGCATCAACATTTGTACTGCCCTTTCGATCCTGTGCCTTTGCAATAATTAAAATGTCAGCCTCTCCCTTTTGCTGCAGTTGGAACAGTGCTGTAATAAAATAGCTACATTTGCAACCAGTGCCCCCAACAAAACTTGCCATTGCTTCCTATTTTCTCAGTTAAACTGGATGGAGTTTGATAACTTTTTGAAGTACAGCCAACTCAAACTAGCCAATAACATTCTCTACCACCTAGACAATTGTCCAACTCTGTTTTCTGTAATTAGTTTGGTACTCTCCACCCAGATATCTCTGATCCAAGGACAAGTACTTACCCAAGCCCTTAAAATAAATTATAAGCGTGTTCAGTCTCACTGCTGCAGTAGCTTTTGGCTATAAGGGCTGCATCTGGCCCAGGGTAAAGCAGCCGGCCAACTTCACAAAGTTCTGGCTTCATCCCACACCTACAGTCTGACTACCGATTGGCTAGCCCCTTGGATGGAAATAAACAGTCTGCGTATGTACTTTCTCACCACCTCAAGAGGAAACAGTTCTGAGGCTTCCCAGGACAAGCAATTGCTTCGGGTTTAATTTCGGTTAAGTCCCCATATGGGAATCCTTCCACAAAGAAATTATTGCTCTTTGAAAATATATATTATTATGTTTGTTTTGTAACTAAAAGGAATATTTCTCCTTTTAAGATGGTGTTTTTACAGTATCTGAAGTTTCCTGTTGGGGAATACCTGCTTTAGGCATAGGACTTATTTTAATTATTGGGGCTAATTTTTTTTTTTGCTTTTGAGAGCTATTGTTTTAAGTTTTAAAGATGTGGAAGATTTTTGTAGAGCAGGAAGCTTGTTTTTAATATTAAATGCTTGTATCCGATGTCCAGTTTCGTCATGGTTAACAGTTGGGTCTGGGAGCCAATCTCTGATCTGGTTTCAGCACTTCCAAACATGTGAAACTGGGACTCTGACTCCACCCCTACCCATAACCCCCTGCTGCCCTCCTAGATTCAGATCTCATTTGCTGCCATCAAGGATGCAAATTAAATCTCAGGGCTCTGTTCTCCTCATTTGCCAATGACAAGAAGTTGACGTTTTTGCTCCTTATTCTTCTCCTTTACCTTTTATTAGGTCTGTGAAGTATTTAGTTGTAGATCTGAAGTAGTTTACTTCATTTGGTCTTCAACCTGTGGGTTACGGATCAGTATCGGATCTGAGCCAGCAACTTTTACTAGCATCAGCTCCGAGCTCCAAACTCCTCCCCATACCCATAGTACACCTCCACTGCCTTCCATTCCCAGATCTCATTTGCCACGAATAGCTTGTGCATCGTGATCTCTTGAGCTCCAGTTTAGTCAAGTGGGTAAAACCTTTTTGAGTATCTTTTTTCTTCAGAATTTTGTTAGTGTTAGTATAGGTCCCCTTTCTCCTCCCTTCACTTGGTGCGTCGAGTTATAGAGTTTTAGGATAGAGTAGTTTGTACTGTTGTGTAGATTGTAGCTTCCCCTCCCCCCTCAATGTTTTCTGTGTACAACTGTGGTAAGTGTGTGTGTGTGTGTGTGTGCGCCAGTTAGAAACTGCCTTTTTTCTTAAAGGACCACTATGGGCAAACAATGAAAAAACATTTTTTTTTATCTTGCTGTGATTTACTGCACCTCCTAAAGCTGCCTGCAGCAAAATAAGTACTCATTTCTAATTTTATTTTTTTTTTACTCTTGTCTGCCCTCATGGGGGCAGACATTGTGATTCCTTTTGAAAGCTAAATCTGTCTCAATGCACAGACTGTGTGAACAAATAGCCCTACCTTTTGTTGTCAGACTAGATTTCCATTCACTTTGAATGGACCACCTGAAAAAAATGCCAAGTCTGAGAGTCTGCAGCTCATGTGTCATTCATTGGTATGCGCTGAGTTTTACAAACGTTGTTCCTATTGCTGTACTACACATTCTCTGAAAGAAACTTGCAAAAGTGTCAACAAATTACTGAGATAAATAAAACTTTTCACAAGAAGCAGATTTGCAAGTTTCAGTTCCTGGCCAAGTTACTCCTCCCATCTCCCCTCTACAGTCTCACATTTCCAGCTTGGTAGATTCAACTATTTTGTTAGCTTTGCATGACAATAGACATCAAAAAAATCACAGCCTGGTGTGTCACTAAAACTGTTCCCTTATGTGTCTCTTCACTTCTGAATAGCATTTCCCCAGGAATAAAAAAAAAAAAAAAAAAAAAGGCACACGTCAGTCCAGAGTTTGGGCAAATCTATCCATTCTTAATGTGCACAGTAAAACATTGTAATGCATTCTGGCTGCTGACGTGGTTATCTTTACATAGTTATTCTCTTATAGCATAACCTGAACTTATGGTATCCAATGCCAAGCTTTACAACAGTTCTCAGTTTCTTAACAATGACCTCTCAAGCCTCTAATGTGACCCAGTACTTTGTCAATATACTGTAAATACATAGATGAATACAAATATTTGTGCACATGACATACAAATGCACATAAAGAATCATTAAAACAAGATTAATGCAATATAAATCATATCAATATAGTTATGATTTCTAGTTTGACCCTGTTTGTCTATGGAAACTTCTTTTTGAATTTATGTTCAAGCAATTGTATATTTGTTGTATATTCCCTTGTTTAATTGTTTCTTAATATTCTAACCACTGCATGCTGCATCAGTTGTAAAACTCTGATTTTACTCATTTTATATTTTCTATGCTCTTTGTACAAAATAGCTATGTTTGTATAATTTATTTTTATTATTTTTTTATAATTGTTTACTATGTATCTGGAGCTTTTCTCCCCGAGCCTCTGCTGAAAACAGTCACCTTGAGTCCAGTCGGATTAACCAGGTAAACAAATTGAAAATAAATAAAAAAATAAAATATACTAAGAAAATCAATCAATATGCCAAGAAAAATCCAAAACTTAAGAAAAAAAAAAAAAACACAAAAGGAAGGAAAATGTTTTTTTGATGCTGTCATGAAAATCTCACTCACTTATTCAGATATTATGGACAAACATATAGTCAGGCACACTGATGTCCCACTCACCAGGCTAAGCAAGGAGAAGGTTACTGTCAGCTGCCTGTCAGGTGCCAGGATCCGCCACATAACCCACGCACTCAGGTCACCCCACAACAAGTACAAATATGACTCTGTCATTGTCTCTGTTGGTGTGAATGACCTGAAATGTACCTCCCTGGACTACATGAAAAGAGACATAGAAGAGCTCTCTGATCTTGTAGCTCTGAGTAGCATTCTGCCATCACCCAGAATGATACCGCAGTACAAGGCCAAAATGATTGACTTCCAACAATTGGCTAAGTTACTGGTGTCATTCTAAGGGGATCCAGTATCTGTTTGCTTGGGACAACATGGTCGACAGACCATGAGGCTTTGCCAGAGATGGCCTGCACCTGTCATCCCTGGGATTCCGGATACTGGCTAAGGCTCTTGCCGTCACTATAGTGCTTTTTTTAGACAAGGTTCAAATGACAAATTCACCACCGTAACAGGAACAGACAAGCAAAAACTGAGGGTAATGCTACTCAATGCTAGAAGTCTAAATCTCAAAATGCACTCACTCGAGGCAGTTCTTAAAGTGGAGAACATTGATATCTGTGCAGTGACTGAGACCTGGTTCAAGGCTCCGGAGAGCACCCCTGCACTTCCAGGCTATAACTCATACCACACTTTTCAGCCACGTAACCTGGACTGGAACACCAAATGCAGAGGTGTGTCCATACTAATTAAGGATATCCACACCTCCAGGCTAGATGTTCATCGTGCATACAGCTGCAGTCATCACACTTGGTCAGGTGGGTCCTCGGTCGGCCGAATTCCAAAGTCTAGGTCCGGCGTCTGTTGTCATCACTACTTCCCTGACGTCAGTGCGGCAGTGGTATGAAAGAGGCAGCAGACGCCATTTTCTCCAGTCTTTCTTGCCGCGCGGTGCCCGAAGCAAAAGCAGTTCGCAAGTGCCAGTCGGCCAGCTCCTGAGATTTACGAAAAGTATTTCAACCGAAGTCTTCTTTAAAGCTAAGTACCCCGTTGGGGAAACTTTTCTTGCCTCAGACCGATGTCAGACAACGTTAATAATTGCATTTCTTGTGGGAAGCAAATACCGCATAAGGATTTTCACTCTTACTGTATACCTTGCTTAGGGCCAGACCACGACATCTCGGCCTGCCGTTTTTGTGCTAGGTTTAACGAGCCCTGCCTTGTCACTAAGGACCAGTACCAACCTAAACAACTTCAGAACTCTGCTTCATTCCTACTTCTTTCGTATCAGAATTTGCAACTGCACTCCTCTGCCTTTAATACCTAAACTTTCTACTCCATTTGCCCCAGACTAACCTCCTCCTAGTCTGCACCTGTTCTCCTTTCTATAATGCACTATGCTTAGTGAACAGCACAAAAAACAGTAGTATCCCAAGTATTGCCTTTTTTTCAAAACAAAAGTGGGATTGTTGTGTTTCTTCTGTTACAGCCACCTGATACTTGTTTCTTAGAGTGACTTTGACTTTACTTGTTTACTGGAATTATCATTGTAATTCAGAATTTGAACTTGGATTAGCATGTACTTTGAAATTATTTTGTAATCTGTGTATGTGTATATATATATATATATATATATATATATATATATATATATATATGTATTGATTTGTTTGTTTGTTTTGGAGCTTTTCTCCCGAGCCTCCACTGAAAATGGGCCCATTAGCCCAGTGGACTTCCCCGGTAATCAAACTTAAATAAATAAGCGCACTATTAAGCGCCGGGCGGAGTTCGCCCTTCATTATTTTGGCAAAAAATTTAATTATATCATGTCGGCGGATATTCCAACGCCAGTTTTAGGCAAAAAACGCAAGGATAAGGACAGACATCCGAGGCCTGCACAGAGTACTGAGATCACGCTAAGGCCCGACTACCGGTTCTCAGCGAGGTGCCTACGCAGCCCCTGACTACCGATTTAAACTATTTTACCGGCGACTTCAGTACCTGAGGTTGCAGGTTCCTCTGTCTCCATTCCCACTGCAGATACCGACACCACTCTTGGCGGAGAAACAGAAAGTTTAGCGAGGCCTGCCATTTCTGAAGGCGTTTTCAGGCCTACCACCTCCTCTATTAAATCGTTCACTAAATCTAAAGCTCCAATGAAAATTAAAAAACAGGGTCCTCAGACCCCCTCTCAAGGCCCCATGCCTAAAAAACAGATGCTTAAAATGGCTGAGGATTTGATTACACTCATCAGGGGTTCTCAACGCCCCTCAGACAAGAGACCCAGGTTGGAGGAAGACTACCCTTCCTCAGACCAGGCTTCTATTACCTCAGACCTTTCTAAGGACCAGGATTACGCCTATTCCCCATTTGAAGACTCTGATGCTGAGCAGTCTATTCCCTCGGTCTCCCCCCCCCCCCCCCCCGAGGACTACTCTTTTGGGGGAAACCCTACATACATTGAGAGAGCACTTCCACTGGGAAGGCCAAGATTACTCAGATTCCAAGAAAAGGCTCAGGGAATTTCTGCTGCTTTCCCAGCATAGGCCCCTGGCTATTCCTCCTGTCTTACTTATTTTGGATGATGTGTATGCAGAAGCCAGTCTTAATCGAGACTCTTTACCTCCTGCCCCTGTTAAACCAGACAGATATTACTGGGTTCCTGATTCTCACCAGTTCCTTTATAAAAGCCCTACTGCTGACCCAGAAACTATTTCTCAGGGTTCCAAGGGGATTAAGGCTTCTACTGCTAAAAACCCTTTACCTTCAGAGAGAGATTCCAGAGCATTAGAAAGGTGGGGGGAAAAAGGTGTATACATCAGCCACTTTAACCATGAGGGCATTAAACTGTCAATTTCATATGTTAAAGTACCAGCAGTTCTTGCTATCTCAGCTGAAAAGCAAAATGACACAAACAGAACAACCAGATTTGAAAGAGTTGCAGGATTTGTTGCATGGAGCAGAGCAAGTGGGGAAACATACCTTACAGTGTGGTTTTGATGCTTTAGAGGCCTCATGTAGAGCTGCTGTCACGGGGTCTGTCATACTTAGACACGCTTGGCTCAAAGAGCAAACCTTACCAGATCATGTCAAAGCAAAGTTATTAGATGCACCACTACAAAAATATGTATTGTTCAGTGTTAAAGCTGAGGAGGTACTAAAGAAAATGGAGGAAAAAGCGAAATCTATGCAAACAGTTAAAGATTTCTTGCAGGTGCAGCCTCCATGCTTCAGCAGAAACTGGCCTTCAAAAAATTGGTCCTTTCCAGCCATGGACAGACCCCAAAGGGGTAGATACAGACGCCCAAGGGGTAGAGGACAACCTCAAGGATCTTGCAGAGCTAGGCAGTGGCAAGCACCAGCCCCAAGAGGTGGAGAAGATAGACCACAGTCATTTAGAAAACAGACGCAATGACTTTCCCCTATGCCTGCCAAACAAAGCTATAATGGCAGCACCTTTGGGTGGAAAACTGGCCTTATTTTCAAAAAACTGGCACATTGTTACAAAGGACAAATGGATTCTGGTATTATAGACAGAGGCCACAGGTTCCACTTTCACACCCTTCCAAAAATGAGAGGCATGCCAAACCTGCCACAAAATCAATGGGCAGAGGCACAAAAACAAATTTCCGCTCTCATGGATATGAAAGCAATTCAAGAGGTACCTGCAAAAGAACAAGGTCAAGGTTTTTATTCCAGACTATTTCTGGTACCAAGGAAGGACAAAGATTGGAGACCCATCTTAGACCTAGCTATTCTAAACACATATCTAGAGGTACCAAAATTCAAGATGCTCACATTACAGCAGTTTCTTCCCATGCTGGGCAAGGAGTCTTGGCTGGTAAGGTTGGACCTCAAGGAGGCATACCTGCATGTCCCTATCAGACAAGATTGCAGAAGATACCTCGGATTTCTTGCAGGTTCAACCCATTATCAATTCTCTGCATTGCCCTTTGGCTTATCTACTGCGCCCAGAGTGTTTACGAAATGCCTGGCATCAGTAATTGCTTTCTGCAGACAACGAGGAATACAAATCTACCCATGTCTGGACGACTGCCTGATCCAAGCGGACAGCAAGGACATTCTATTGCAGCATCTGGCATTTGTGATAAAACTGTTAAACTGCCTGGGGTACACAGTGAACAAAACAAAATCAAAACTAATACCCTCTCAAAAGGTAATTTTCCTGGGTGCCAGCTTAAATACAACGGCCCAGGTGGCTTACCTCAAGCCAGACAAACAAGGGAAACTGTCTCAATACTTCAACAAAATGGCAACTTTAACCAGGCTAACTGCAAGGAAAATCCTGCAGGCTCTGGGGTTCATGGCATCTTGCATCCTACTAATACCATTTGCAAAGCTGCATATGAGGAAACTACAATGGTACCTAAAGAACTTATGGTCTCAACACAGCCACAGCTTGGAAACAATTTTGCCACTCATTCCATGCCTTCAAAAGGAATTTTTGTGGTGGGCTCAAGCATGCCAAAGAAACACGGGTCTCCCTTTCTGTATACCACAAGCAAGTCAAATCATCACAACAGATGCCTCAGACTATGCCTGGGGAGCACACATGGCAGATCAGTGCATCCAGGGAAAATGGTCCCATAAACAGATGCACATACACATCAACCAAAAGGAGATGCTAGCTGTGCAAAATGCTCTTATGACCTTCAAGGACCTACTGCATCCGGGCCAGCTATTAATAAGGACAGACAACACCACAGTCATGCGGTACATAAATAGGGAGGGACGCATTCATACCCCCTGTGCAGGCAAGCTATGACCCTGTGGAACACAGCATTGGAATTACAAGTTCAACTACAGGCACAATTCCTGCCAGGGAAGGACAACACACTGGCAGACAACTTAAACAGAAATATGACAGACCCACACGAATGGAAGTTGCATCCTCAAGTCTTCTCAAAGATAACTCAAGCATGGGGACAGCCAGACATAGATCTATTTGCTACCCACAGAAATTACCAGTTGGAAAAATTCTGCTCAAGGACCTATCATCCACAGGCCTGGAAAGTGGACGCACTCTCTTTCAGTTGGACAGCATTGACAGTCTATGCCTTCCCGCCTCTACCTCTACTGACCAAAGTCCTATTAAAAACCAGAACAGAGGGGCCACAAATGATTCTCATTGCTCCAGACTGGCCACGACAGCACTGGTATCCTCTCCTAAAGAGCCTGTCACACTCACCGCCATGGATCCTACCTCAAGTTCCTCTTCTGTTGTCCCAGCACAACTACAAGACCCTTCACAGCCAGCTCAGAACTCTAAATCTAGCTGCATGGAAAATACCTTAATTTGCCAACAGACTCTTCTCTCCAAGGAGGTACAGGATGTCATCTTGGAGGCCAGGAGACCCTCTACTAGAAAAACCTACTCCGCCAAATGGAAACGATTTTGTTCCTGGAATCAAGCAAAGGGCAAGAATCCTTGGGTAATAAATATACCTCAGATTTTACAGTACCTAGCTGAGATGTTAAACAGTGGCCTTTCCTTCTCTTCCATCAAGATCCACACTTCAGCCATTTCAGCACAATACAATACGGATCCTCCTTTATTCTCACATCCTCTATTAAGGCAGTTCCTCAGAGGGGCAAAAAATATAAAACCCCCACGGAAACCACCAGCACCAGCTTGGGACCTCAACTTCGTATTGGAGAAGCTGACACTGCCTCCTTTTGAGCCGGCTTCTTCAGCAGATCTACAATACTTGTTGTGGAAAACAGCCTTGCTTCTGGCTATTACCTCAGCACGCAGGGTTTCTGAGCTACAGGCCCTCATGGCTGTGCAACCATTCATCATTTTCCATAAGGACAGGGTTTCCTTACGAACCAACCCTACCTTCATGCCAAAGGTAGTATCCAGTGTGGCTTTGAATCAGACTATTCATTTACCTACCTTTTATCCAAATCCACAGAACAAAGGGGAGAGGCTACTACACTCCTTGGACATTCACAGGCAACTACGTTATTACTAGGACAGAACAAAGTCCTTCAGGAAATCTGAGCAGCTCTTTGTGTCCTATGCTACAGGTGCTCAAGGAAAGGCTGTTTCCAAACAGACTATTTCAAAATGGATAACCCACTGCATACGCTTTTGTTATTCATTTCATGGAAAATCAGTGCCTGTATACATCAGATCCCCCTCCACCAGGGCTACAGCTACCTCAGCAGCTTTCCTCAGGGGGGGTCCCTACCAAGGACATTTTGGAAGCAGCTACTTGGAGTTCAGTGCACACTTTCACCAAGCACTACCACCTTCCACTGTACTCAAAATCTAGAGCGGGCTTTGCCACAGCAGTCCTGCAGGACATTCTAGCCCCTCCTAATTCCGCTTAGTACCAGCCACCCTTACTTAGCTCTGGGATTCTACTCAAGTGTGATGACTGCAGCTGTATGCACGATGAACATAGTACAGTTTTGTACCTACCATAAATGTAGATGTTCGAGTGCTCATACAACTGCAGTCCAGGTTACCCTCCCTCCATCCCCTCTTAGGACAGGGCTTATGACAAACACCTTTAACATACAACCTATTTGAGGTATTCCTTTATGGTGTATTTGCTTGCAACTACTGTTTTGATTTATCTACTTATGTATGTTTGCATAACATCATGTATTGCCTTCCTTTCTGGGGGCACCTGACATCTGGGGCAAGAAAAACTGAAGAAAATGGCGTCGGCTGCCTCTTTTATACCCCTGCCGCACTGATGTCAGGGAAGAAGCGACGACAACCGACACCGGACCTAGACTTTGGAATTGGGCCGACCGAGGACCCGCCTCACGGCAGGATAACCCAAGTGTGATGACTGCAGCTGTATGCGCACTCGAACATCTACATTTATGGTAGGTACAAAACTGTACTTTGCTCAGCATAATGCATCCGAGGTTATCCAAGTGCAACTAACTCTGGGCAAAACTGCAATCCAAATTGTAGCTTGCTACAGATCCCCCACCATGCCCCAGGATTTCCACTCCTCTTTTCTTGATATACTGGAAAATATTAGGGTTCAACCAAACACCCTAATAATGGGCGATTTCAGCTACCCCACCATTAACTGGGAAAACACTCATGTATCAACTCCTTCGCTCAACGCTTTCTGGAATTCATAAATTCCAGTGTCCTGGTTCAACTTATCCACACCCCCACCAAGGGCAACAATATCATAGACCTAGCCATTACCAACATGAGTGACCAGTGTTCCACACCTGAAGTCAACTCTTCGTTGGTCAGATCTGACCATAAGCTAATCACCCTAGATATCCACATCCCGCCCCCACCCCCCATTAAGGAAACCATGGTAAAAAATTTCTCCAAAGCCAACTTCATGCTTTTTAAGACAGAAGTGGCGAACTTCATGACACCCATGCAGATGGACAATACAGTTACAACTGCTGAATCCTACACAAATGCACTCTATAAGCACGTACACGAGTGCATGGATCGTGCTATCCCAAATGGAACCAAGATGCTATCCTCCAAAAAAAGGAAGCCAGTCTGGTGGTCCCCCGCCATAAACAAACTATACAACAGAAGGAAGAAACTGTTGCAAAAGAGAGTAAAATCCCATGAGTGGTGGAGCTCCCTGGTCAGCCTCAGTAAGAAGCTGAGATCCCTTATAAGAGCCTCCAAAGCTAGCTATGAAAACAAAATCGCTACTGATTCTAAGGACAACCACAAAGCTTTCTATAGCTATGTCAAGAATCTCAGTGGCAACACCCAGATCTGCTCTGAGTTACAGCACAAACGCATGAAAATTACAGAACCAACTGATATTGCCAATATCCTGGCAGATATGTTTAGTGCTAAGTTTACCCCCCTCTCACCCCCTAAAGGGCCCATATCTATACAGGAAGAATGCAGAGTCCCTGTAATCACAACTACGCAGGTAAAAGCTGCACTCTCTCTAAAGCCAAAAACACAGCATCCATGGGACTGGACAACATCCCAGGCTGTGTTTTACATGAACTTCAGAACGAACTGGCTCCCCACCTAAGCACTATGTTCAATCATAGCCTCACATCAGGCTTTGTGCCCATGGAATGGTGCACAGCAACAGTTATCCCACTCCACAAAGGGGGAGCCACCACTGATCCCGGGAACTATCGCCCTATTAGCCTGACCAGCCTGCTCTGCAACTCATAAACAAAGACATTGGTAACCTCCAAACTCTGGACCCCACCCAGTTTGGGTTTGTGAAAGGCAGATCATGCCTCCTGAACCTAATCGATTTCTTTGAGGCAGTCACCAAAGCCGTAGATGAGGTTAAGGTGGTTCACACAGAATATATTGACCTTTACAAGGCTTTCGATACCATCCCCCATTCTGGAATTATAGCTGAACTCACTAAACTAGGTATAAATCCCTATGTCACAAGATGGGTTGCCAACTGGCTCACTGACCGAACCCACACTAAAAGTTGCAGGCTCCAAATCTGACTTCAAACCAGTGACAAGTGGAGTACCATAGGGTTCAGTTCTGGGACCTCTCCTGTTTGGTATCTACTTCTCTGAAGTACAGGCTAACACAGAAGGCCTCTGGCTAATGAAGTTCGCAGATGACTGCAAACTAGGAGCCATAGTAGAGTCCCCAAATGATGTGGACAGCCTACAGAAGGGCCTCACTGAGACAGATGCCTGGTGTCAGAGCCATGGCCTCAAGTTCAATGCCAAAAAGTGCATTGTCATCCCCTTTGTTAAAAGCTCTGTACCCATGAACTACCACATAGGCAGCGGTCTACTTAACACTGAATGTGTGATGAGACCTTGGGACCCAGGTGGACAGTAGTCTCTCTTTTGATAATCACATCGTCACAGTAGTCAGGAAGTCCTTCTACATGGCACACACCATCACAAAAGGGTTCTCATCCAGGGAAAAAAGAGGTCACATTCCCCCTCTACTCAACACTCATCAGACCCATTATAGAGTACAAAGCCCCTTTTGGAATGTACCTCACACATCTGTTGCAGCTGGAAAGGCCACAGAAGTACCTCACAAAGAGGATTACTGGCCTCCAAACAGATGCCCTACACTGACCGTCTCAAAAAACTCCAGCTTTACTCCATAGTATTGCCTACTCCAAGGTGATTTCTGCCTAACATATAAAGCTATGTCAAACCCAGAGCTGTTGGACATGCTACACCTAAAGAAATCCCAGTCCCTCCGAGCTACACGCTCTAGGGACCTAAACCTTGTCACCACAATAAATAGGACATGCTGGTGGGAGAGATTCCTGTCACAGAACTTCCCATACTCTGGAACAAGCTACCCATCTATGTCAAGCAAAGTTCCTCATTAGCACTCTTCAAGAAAAATCTTTGAGTGGATTGGAAATATATCCCGGGAATCACTTTTGTGGCTCTGCTCAACAGTGGCACAGGAAAATAATTTTCTTGGGTGGCATAAGCCAGGGAACCTTGTTGGCTAGGCTTACTTAGGCCCTTGGCCTGATAGCCTAGTACCTACCTATGAACCTATTATTAGACTAAATACAATATTATGTAGCATTGAAATGTGCTGACATTGTAAGGGTGACAGTTCATTATTTACTCATAAAGCAAATGTCAGAGTGGAAAAGTTCAAATAGTGGATAAAGAGGAGGAGAGGAAAAGAAGAAAGAGTGGGAAAAAGTATTTGTTAGAAGTAATAATTAGGGTAGATATGGAAGGCAGGAGAGAAAATGAGTAAAAGTAACATTACAAGTAAGAGAAATGAAACCAAGGAAAAGAAATAACATGGACAACAAGATTTACAGCTGCAGACCTGTCAAGTGGATTGGTAGCAGGTGTCATAAAACTGGGTTTGGAGAAATGTTTGGTGACTTTGAACAAACAGATTTGTCTACATTAAGTGTGTGTGTGTGTGTGTGTGTGTGTGTGTGTGTGTGTGTGTGTGTGTGTGTGTGATGTAAAAGAACTATAAAGCAAATCTGCACTGCTGAGGGGGACACTTGTGCAAATGCAGTGGACTGGCTCCAGTAGGAAGGGATGGCAGCATCCCTCTCAACATCATAGAACAAGAAATCTGGACAAGGCTATAAATAATAGGGGACAAAGGCCCAAAAATTGGGAACATTTATAAATATTGCACTTATAAACTTAGAAAGTTGATAAACACGTTTTGGATTAGAGTGAATTTTCTTAAGGATATGAAGTCTGAAAATCAAGTGCCTGTCAATATTCTGACTTCATTGTTCAATGATTTGCCAGTGATTTGACAGAAAACTGCAGTTTTATGAAAAACAGACAAAAAAATCTGGACTTTCTGCAAAAGTCTGTACTGTTGAGAGATATGGATGGGAGTCTTGAACCAACACCCATCAATAATTTTCATTTGTTTGCCAAAGCCATTACAGCAGTGTTTTGCAGAGAGGTGGGATAAGCCTTAAATTTGACTGGTATGTTTGTTTATTTATTTATTTTATTTTACATTTGTTGACCGGGAGAGTCCAACTGGATTACAAGGCCATTTTCAGTGGAGGCCCGGGGAGAAAAGCTCCAAGAGAACAATTTTTTACAAAACATAGTTTTAATGACAGACTTTTGACATACAATTTCCATAGAAGAGACTTTGGCATACATATTAACTAACAGGTAGGATACCTTCGTTCTCTTCAATATAATATTACATTTTAGAAGATATTCCTAAGTTTAGGATTCCTGTGATTGATGTACTATCAGAGTAAAAGCAGAGAGACGTAGAGTAAGGCTCCGAGAGAGCAGATGATGCTCACTATAGTTGAGAAGGATAGCAAATTGATTCACTATATGTCTTTGCCTGGTTTTAGTTGAGAAGGATACCAAATTGATTTACAATATGTCTTCTGGTTTTAGTTGCTTATGGAGAGCTCAATATTGCTGGGGTAGTTTTCCCCCAACTCCTGGAGAGATGGGATGAGCAGTTGATTAACAGTCCTAAGTGAGCACAGTACTTTGGTTGGCTTAGCAGAGTTACTTAAGTTAGGTGAAGTGTTCTAATGAGACATTAGCCAGGGGAGGTACAGGAGCACAGTCGATTCATTCAAAAAGTGAGTTTTAACAAGTTTCTTGAACTGTGATGGGGATTTTGTTGTCAGTTATGTGGGCAGGAAGGGAGTTCCAGGTTTTTGTTATACAGTGGCTGTAGACAGACTTACCCTCTTCATTGTTATATTTGGTTACTTTGAGGAGGTTTTGTGTGCTAGACTTCAGGGGCCTGGCGGTTGTATAGAGTTGCAAAAGATTTTGTAGGGCTGGGGTGTTTTCAGAGTTCTGTATTATTTTGTGGGCTAGTGATCGTTGATTGAGTTGTAGTAGTAGTGGTAGTTCTAGCCAATTGAGTTTTTTTAAGCAATTACAGTGATGTGTTCTGATGGGAGAGGTTGTAGTGAATTTGGCTATCTTAGTATAACAATTATCAAGTTTGTTTAGGTCAGATTTGTGGAGATTTGTAAGCACGGGGAGGCATAAAGTAGGGTGGATAGTAGGTGAGTCCTCGTTATTGTAGTTCTGGAGTGGTCAGTGAGGAATTTTTTATTGCGATACAGTAGGCCAAGTTTTTTATGTACTTGTTTTATGATTATAGAAATATGTAGGTCAAATCTAAGCTGATTATCTATTTCAACCCCTAATAGTTTGGTATGATTTGTGGGAGTGACTGTGGTCTTGTTAAAGGAGGAGATAAAGAAAGAATCAGTGGGAGGTGTGGCTCTGTGGGAGCTAAAGAGTACTAGCTTTGTTTTACTTGGGTTCAGAATGAGCCTTTGGTTTGTAATCCAAGTTTCTGCTGGGAAAAAGCATTCTTGAATTGGGGAGTGAAGAATGTCAATTGATTTGGCTGCACATATTATGGTGGTCTCACCTGCATTTTGCACTATAGAGGCTTTAGGAATACTGTTTGGGAGCTGATTAGTGAAGAGGGTAAAAAAAAGTGGCCCCAGGATGGAGCCTTGGGATACTCCTAGGGAGACTGGTAGGGAGGAGGAGAGTTAGTTTTGCCACATAACAGCTTGTTTCCTTCCCTCTAGGTAGTGTTTGAACCAGGAAATGGCAGGGGTGGTAAGGTTTAGAGTTGCTAGTGAAAGAAGAAGTTTATTGTGGTTAACCATATTGAATGCTTTGGACAAGTCAAGGAAGGTGGCAGATACAAGGAGTCCGTTGTTTCTGAGTATTGACAATGTTGGTGAATTCTGTTAGTGCGGTGGAGGTGCTATGGAAGGGTCTAAAGCCATGTTGCTGTGTTGCTATTAGATTATTTTCTTGGAGATATTTCATTAGCTGCTTGTGTATTACCCTCTCTAAAATTTTAGATAAAGGGGGTAGTATGGGCTATAGGGCGGTAGTTATTGAGTTCCAGGGAGGTTCCCCCTTTATGTAGTGGGATGATGATGTGATATTTTCCATAGCTTGGGTACTATACACTCGGAGATGGATCTGTTAATTAGGATGGAGACAGGAAAGGATATGGCTTCTGCAACCAGGTGGAGGTATTCAGCAGGTAATTTATCTGCGGCTAGAGACATTGGTTTGAGCTTGCGGAGTAGTTTTTCAATTGATTTTGTTGGTTCTGGGTGGAAGCTGAACTTGGGGCAATTGTTAGTTGGGGGTGGGGGTGGATTTGCAGGGGTGGGGATATTGTCATAGGGTTGGTTGTTTGCAAGGGTCTGGATGGTTTCTTTAAAGTATTTATTAAACTGTATAAAAGCACACCAGTAGTCCACAGCAGGGATAAGCTAAACAATTTAATGAATGAAATAAAAATAAAGCAAAACTGGTGCAGAGCTAGATTAAGCGCTTTCACATGTAGCTTCTTCAGATCTAATAAACAACTGAAAACACTTGGTGTTTACCAGCTCATCATACAATGTATCCAATCACATGCTGTGCATCATTAGGTTACTTTATTAAATTGAGTGGGGATGTCTTCTTGGTTGTTATCTATTTTTGGAGTTGGGGTAGTTGTTTTACCTGGTTGTAGAATAGAGTTAATTGCTGCCCCAAATTTTTGTGGGTTGTTCCTGTGCTTATTATATAACTTTTGGTAGTAAGATGTTTTGTCTGTTTTGGTGAGTTTTTTGGCTTTGTTGGTAGTTCAACATATATTTGTTTGTTCGCTTGGGATTTACTGTTGAGGTAGTTGGTTCAGCCTTGTTTCTTTTTTTGAGGAGGGATTTTGTGTCTGGGGTTAACCAGGGGGCATATTTAGTTTTAATTCTTGTTGTTCTGGAGGGGGCATGATGGTTAAGAATGTTTAAGAAGGTAGTATTGAAATATAGTACAGCTTCATCAAGAGGTAGGTTTTTTAGGGGGGGTCCAGTTGCACATTTTTAGGTCATTTATAAAGTTGGAGCGGTTAAAGTGTTTTTTGTTTCTAATTAGGCATGTAGATATTTGGGTCAGTTGTGGTGGTTTTGATCCGAGTAAGAATGTGGCTTGGTGGTCACTCAGTGTCTGGTAGATACCCTGCTACGGATATCGGTGATGGGTGGTATACGAGTATCCAATGTAGAGTGGATTCATGTTTGTTTCTCTTGTCTGTTCTTGTGGGGGAAGTGATGAGTTAGGTTAGGCCATGTAGGTTAATATGGGAGAGTGGGTTATGACTAGAACAGTTTTGCCAGTCAGTATTAAGGTCTCCTAATACTATGCTTTCCTGGGGGAGGGAGTTAGATATCCATTCTAGGAGTTTTTCTGTAATAGGGATATTGTTGCATGGGGGGGGGATGTCGCATCCTATGATGTTGATGTGTTTACTATCATTAAGTTTTAGTTTTGTTAGAGTGAGTTCAACTTTATGAGGTCTTGGGTTGTTATGTTTACTTTCTCAAGGATGAGGTGAGATTTATGCACTATAGCAACCCCCCCTTTTTTACCTATTTTGTCACTATGAATTATATTGTAACCTGGTGGAGTGATTTCATTGTTGTGGTTGCCTGGTTTAAGCCAAGTCTCTGTTAGCATGACTATCTCAGGTTGATAAAAGGAGAGTAGTGCATGAAGGTTGTGGACTTTGTTTAATATACTTCTGACATTTTAATTTGAAATGAGGAGCGTGGATTTGTCTCGGTGGAGTAGGGTATCATTCAGGTTGAGGGTTGGGGCTCCTAGATTTTGTGGGCCTGTGTTTGGGTGTATATCACCGCAGCTAATGAGTTGGGTTCTGAGGTAAAAATAGAGTTTGAGTAGTTTGTTTAGGGTCTTAAAGTTCTTTCTAGTTGTTTGGGACTGGTAGTGTGGCTGTAACCTGTGTGCATAGTGGTGAATAAAGAAGGTTTGGTAATGATATCGGACTAGTTGAATAAAAGGGTGTGTTGTAATAATGTTAGTGGAAGTAGTTTTTCTTGGCATGTGGATAAAATTAAGTTGTTTTTGGTGGTTGGTGATAGAAGTTAGCAGTGGGAGGATGGATACATCTAGGAGCAATAGTAAGAGGTGTATGTATGTGGGTTTGGGTAGTTTGGGCATGATTTGGTTGGGTTTGGTCATGAGTGAGAGATCTGCTTGAGATGGGGTGGGTGTGGTGGATGATGGAAGACTGATGAAGAGTGATTGGTGTAAGGTAGTTAGATGGAAGACTGCTTTACAGGATGTGGAATAGTGGAAGAGAAGGAAATGGGTACAGGGGTGGGGCAGATTCAGTGATTGGTGGTTAGCATGATGGGAGTGGCTAAGTTCAGTTGAAATGTAGCACTAGTGGGGGTGGGTGGGAATAGGAATCAGGGAGGGGGGAGTGGAGTGAGCCCGAGTGCAACTGGGCTAAAACTAACTCCAGTTATATCCCTGGGCTTACTCATTTCTTTTCTTTGTACACCAAATGTATCTTTCCACTTGTTTCTGTTGACACCAAATGTGTCTGTTTGGCTGTATTGTACTGGTTTAATTTACTTATACTGATGCAGTCATATTGAAAAGGGTCTGGGGAAGCTTCCTCACCACAAGCAGGTCAAAAGATAACTTTCAAAATGGCGCCACTCAAGGAGACCCACTAATATAGACTAGTTAATGTGCATGGGGGAGGAGGGAGTTAGAGGTGGGAGATACAAAATGGGAAGGTATAACCAGAAAAAGCAGGTACAGATCTGGCCCGCCCCCTCACAGAAGACTGCAAAGAAAAGCAATCAGAATAAGAAGTGGAAGCCTTGGAGCTGTAATGTAAGTTTAAGCAAGGAAGAGGTAGAAGCAGGAAATAAGGAGTGTAAGCAGTTCGTTGCAGAAACACTCCTTTATGGCCTTGGTGTGCAAGTAATACAAAGGAGGGTAACTCTATCTGGGGGACAAAATACACCAAGTAAATGGTACTTACCTTACTTTACAAGTATTCAGTGTGGAGGCAGATCTATTTGGGACAAGATACAGCAAGTATACTGTTAAGTTATGCCACCCAGTGGCAATAGACAAAGCTATAGTTGCCTGGGGGGGGGGCTTGCAGGTGTGCACGCCAGCCAAAACAATGTTTAAAAAATAACTAGTAAAATTAACAAATGTGCTGTAAAAGGAAATGTAAATAACCAATCACAATGTTTAAAACATAACTGTTAAGGACCACATCTGCTAATAACAACAACTGTAAATATCCAGCCACCTATGCAGACTTGTCTGGTAGGTATCCTTATTAAAAAGTGTTATTCTTGGCTTGCAATAACTGTGGAGAGAAACCAGACCATAGCAGTGGTTTTATCTGGCAGTGTTGCAGTTGCTGGGGGGGGGACCCCAAGCTGCGATGATGCAGGTCGACCAAGTGTGCTATGCAGACTTGTCTGGTAGGTATCCTTATTAAAAAGTGTTGTTCTTTGCTTGCAATAACTGTAGAGAGAAACCAGACCATAGCAGTTGTGTGGGTGTGGGTAGCTGTGTTTGTGGAAGGTGGATATCTGCCTCTGTAAGTGTGGTATGGATGTTATGTATTATGAAATGGGAGAGATTGAGTAAAATTGTGCTCAGTGAAGTTCCTAGCAATTTCATCACTGCTTAATTCAGACATATACGTTCCCCTGTGTTTGTCAGTACTATGACTGCATTGATGTCCTTCAAGGATGCATCTGCAGTCCTAACATATGGGTTGTCCTGCCTCAGGCAGCCCTTCGGTCGGCCGGATTCCAAAGTCTGTGTCTGGCCTCGGCTGATGTCGCACTTCACCCGACGTCATAGCTGCTGTGAATTGGGTATAAAGGCATCAGCCGACGCCATTTTCCTCAGTCTTTCTTGCCGCGCGGTGCCCGAAGCAGAAGCTGTTCGCAAGTGCCGGTCGGTCAGATCCAGAGATTTCTACTACCGAAGACTTCTAAAAAGCTAAGTACCCCGTTGGGGACTCTTTCTTGCCTCAGCCGATGTCAGAAAAAGTAAATAATTGTTTAACTTGTGGGAAACAAATACCTCATAAGGATTTCCACTCTTACTGCCTTCCTTGCTTAGGCCCAGACCACGGCGTATCAGCTTGTCTAGCCTGTGCTTCCTTCAACCGACGGACACTTAGACGTCGGTCGGAGTTTGCGGGGGAGTTTTCTGCTCCCGCTTTTGCTTACAAAATGCCGTCGGAGACTCCGACTTCGCAGTTAGCTAAAAAGCGTAAGGAAAAGGACCGACACTCGCGGTCCGCGGTTTCGGCCGAAACCACGGTTAAGCCTACCGCGAGTGTCTCTGTTTCGACTGAAACCGAGTCCTTGGTTCTTCCTTCGGCCGAAAGCATACCTCCGACAGCCGAGTCCTCACACAGCATGGCTGAATCTGCTACCGAAATTTCTCCTGCTGTAGCAGGCACCCAGGATTTATCTGATACTATTCCTTTAGACATACCTACTCCTGCACGTGGAGCTGCTAGGCCCCCTGCATCTATGTCCATCAAGGCTTTTTCTAGGGCTAAAGCAGCTACATCTTCTAAGGCCTTGCCTGCTAAAGCCCCACACAGGCCTACTTCTAGTTCCCAAATGCTTAGCCTGGCTGAGGATCTCATTTCCTTGATCAGGGGATCCCAACCTCACCCAGACAGGGCCTCTCAACCCCCTCCAGAGAAAAGGCCTAGAGCAGAGCCCCCCGATCCAGTATCCACTGACTACTCCTCGGATGAGTCAGAAAATTCAAATCCTCCAGAAGGCCCTTATTCTCCATATGAGGATTCTGATGCAGAAGACTCCATTCCTTCTGCCTCTCCTCCTGAGGAATTTTCTTTTGGGGAAACCTTACATGCTATGAGAGAGCATTTTCAATGGCAGGGCCAGGATTTCTCAGATTCAAGGAAAAGGCTTAGGACCTTTTTACATTTACCACAGCATAGGCCTTTAGCCATTCCTCCAGTACTAACAGTTGTGGATGATGCATTTAATGATGCCTGTACTGCTCCTGACTCTCTTCCCCCGGCCCCTGCCAAACCCGACGGATATTACAGGGTCCCGGACACACACTATCACTTGTATAAGGCTCCTATTGCAGATCCTGAAACCATTTCTCAGGGCCCCAAAGCTGTAGCAGCTGCCTCTGCCAAAAACCCCCTCCCCTCTGAAAGAGAATCTAGAGCATTAGAGAGATGGGGTAAAAAAGTTTACACTTCTGCTACTCTTTCGGCTAGGGCCTTAAACTGCCAATTCCACATGATCCAGTATCAGGAATTTTTGTTAGACCAGCTAAATAAAAAAACTGTCCTCTCCTGAACCTATAGACCGTAAGTCCCTTCAGGATTTGGTACATAACACTCAGCAGGTCAGTAATCATTCTTTAAAATGCAGCTATGATGCACTGGAGGCTTCCTTTAGGTCAGCCATGACTGGAACCGTGATCAGAAGGCATGCATGGTTAAAAGCAATGACTTGGCTCTGATACCGCCTACCAGGGAACAATTGGAGGCACCCTTAGGCGGAAAGCTAGCCTTATTTTCCGTAAACTGGCATTACATTACAGGAGACAAATGGATTTTACAGACAATAGACAAAGGCTACAGGTTTCACTTCCACACTCTACCAAAAAAGAGAGGAATGCCAAACCTACCACCAAACCAAAAAACAAACGCTCTAGGACAAATCAACCAGTTACTAAGAATGAGAGCTATAGAAAAGGTACCACCAATGGAACAAGGGCAAGGATTTTACTCCAGACTTTTCCTGGTACCAAGAAAAGAAAACCAATGGAGGCCTATTCTCGACCTGTCCGCTCTGAACACATATCTCATGGTTCCAAAATTCAAAATGCTGACCCTACAGCAACTTCTTCCCATGCTGGGCAAGGAGTCTTGGCTGGTGACTCTAGATCTCAAGGAGGCATACCTGCACGTCCCTATACGACCAGATTGCAGAAGATACCTCAGATTTCTTGCAGGATCAGAGCATTATCAATTCTCAGCATTGCCCTTTGGCTTATCTACTGCGCCCAGAGTATTCACGAAATGCCTGGCATCAGTAATTGCTCATTGCAGGCTTCAGGGAATTCAGATTTATCCATACCTGGACGACTGCCTGATACAAGCGGACAACAAGACCAAATTAACACAAGATTTGGAAAAGGTTATACAACTACTGCAAGCCCTGGGATACACAGTCAACATGAAAAAGTCAAGACTGTTACCATCCCAGAGGATAACATTCTTGGGTGCAGAATTGGACACTTCAAATCAGATGGCATTTCTCACAGCAGAAAAACAAAAGCAACTACCACTCTATTTCAGGGCTTTGACAACACAGAACCAGCTTACAGCAAGGAAAGTCCTGCAAGCCCTGGGTTACATGGCATCCTGCATAATTTTGGTTCCACATGCCAGGCTGCATATGAGGAAGTTGCAATGGTACCCAAGGAATATATGGTCTCAACACAAACACAGCCTAGAGGTTCAGATTCCAATAATCCCATGCCTGAAGGAAGAATTCCTGTGGTGGGCTCAGGCCTGTCTGTTGAACAGAGGACTGCCCTTCCACAAACCTCACCCAAGCCAGACTATCACCACGGACGCCTCGGACCTAGGCTGGGGGGCACACATGGTGGACAACTGTATACAAGGCCTATGGACACAAGACCAGCTGAACCTACACATAAATCAAAAAGAGATGCTGGCAGTGAAACAGGCAATCCAGACATTCAGACCGTTTCTTCAACAGGGTCATTTGCTGATAAGGACGGACAACACCACAGTCATGTGGTATATCAACAAACAAGGAGGCACATATTCATATCCTCTATGCCGGATGGCAATGGACCTGTGGAATGTAGCCCTGAACCTCAACATTCAGCTCCAGGCCATATTTGTGCCAGGAAAAGAAAATATTCTAGCAGACACCTTAAGCAGAACTACCACGGATGCCCACGAATGGATGCTGCATCCAGACATCTTCAAATCCATTACAGAGAAATGGGGACTACCAGAAATAGACCTGTTCGCATCCCCACACAACCACCAATTGAGGAAATTCTGCACAAGGACACCCCACCCACTAGCTTGGAAGGTGGACTCCCTCTCCTTCAGTTGGGAAAACCTGACAGCATATGCATTCCCACCTCTTCCTTTGATGCACAAAGTGCTACTGAAGATCAAAGAAGATCGCCCAAGGATCATCCTGATAGCTCCAGACTGGCCAAGGCAGCATTGGTACCCGCTACTGAGGAGTATGGCTCAGACACACGCATGGCCCCTACCTCTAGTTCCTTTACTGCTAACACAGAACAACTTCAAGATCCTACATCCAAACTTGAAAACACTACAGCTGGCTGCCTGGAATATTATATAAAACAAAATAACCCAGATTTATCCCAGAGGGTTAAAGACATTATACTGGAGGCTCGCAGACCCTCCACAAGGAAGACTTACTCAGCCAAATGGAAAAGATACCTCATTTGGAGTGCAGCAAAAGGAGAAAGTGTATCATTACCAAACATAGCTAACATCCTGGAATACTTAGCAGACCTTTTCCACAATGGCCTGTCTTACTCCTCCATTAAGATTCATGCATCAGCAATTTCAGCAAAATACAACATGGATCCTCCAGTCTTCTCTCATCCTCTACTCAGGCAGTTTCTGAGAGGAATTAAAAATGTAAAGCCTCCAAGGAAGCCACCTTTGCCTACATGGGACCTCAACTTTGTCCTGGAAAAGTTAACTCTTCCCCCTTTCGAGCCAGCAGCAACAGCAGAGTTACAGTTCTTATCTTGGAAAACTGCTTTCCTGCTTGCAATCACTTCAGCAAGAAGGGTTTCTGAATTACAGGCATTAATGGCAGTACAGCCCTTCCTTATCTTCCATCAGGATAGAGTATCCTTGAGAACCAACCCTACTTTTATGCCAAAGGTGGTCTCCAGGGTATCATTGAACCAAGCAATACACCTACCAACATTCTTCCCCAACCCACAGAACAGAGGGGAAAGACTACTACATACCTTGGATGTGCACAGGCAATTGCGCTACTATCTGGACAGAACCAAGAACAATAGAAAAACTGACCAGCTTCTGGTAGCATATGCAACAGGAATGGAAGGAAAAGCAATTTCAAAACAGACAATCTCAAAATGGATAGGAAATTGCATTAGATTTTGTTACTCTTTTCATGGAAAGACAACTCCAGAAAACATCAGGCCTCACTCCACAAGAGCTACAGCCACTACTACAGCTTTCTTACGAGGAGTGGCTGCCAAAGACATTCTAGAGGCTGCTACTTGGAGCTCCGTGCATACATTTGCCAAGCATTATAATCTACCTTTATACTCCAGATCCCGAGCAGGTTTTGCAACTGCTGTTTTGCAAGGGATCTTAACTACACCATAATCATTTTAGTGCCTCCTCCCCCAGTTTGGCTATGGTATTCTACCCATATGTTAGGACTGCAGATGCATCCTTGAAGGACATAGTACAGTTTTGTACCTACCATAAATGTAGATGTCCGAGAGGTATGCATCTGCAGTCAGGATTACCCACCCTCCTTCCCCACTGTGGTACTCCTAGGGTATTTGCCCATCTTGTAGCTAGCTGGGGGAATCTATTATGGTGTATTTGTTTGTATATATGTATATACATGTTATTTTTGTTTGCTCTCTACTGTTTGGAATCATTTGCATTTATCCAAATTTAGCCTTCCTAGAGGGCACCTGGCATCTGGGGCAAGAAACACTGAGAAAATGGCGTCGGCTGATGCCTTTATACCCAATTCACAGCAGCTATGACGTCGGGTGAAGTGCGACATCAGCCGAGGCCAGACCCAGACTTTGGAATCCGGCCGACCGAAGGGCTGCCTGAGGCAGGACAACCCATATGTTAGGACTGCAGATGCATACCTCTCGGACATCTACATTTATGGTAGGTACAAAACTGTACTTTTTGGAGTGTGGTATCACTGCTACATCTGCTGGTACTCTTTCAATACAAGTATCTGCTTTGGAAGTTTTCTCCAGGAGTCTTGCTGAGAGCATGAGAAACATGCTACAAGTATACAACTAAGACAAACTACATAAAGCAATAGTAAGAAAAAGTACTAGGTCACATCAGAGGCTTGGGAGGTCATTGTTAAGAAACTGAGAACTGTTGTAAAATATATCATTAAATATAAGTTCAGGTTATGCTATAAGAGGATATTTAAAGATAACCATGTCAGCAGCCAAAATGCATTACAAGTTGAATATTTTACTGTGCACATTTTAAAAAAATGGATAGACTGATCTAAACTCTAGACTCATGCGTTTGCTTTTTTTTTTTTTTTTTTTTTTTTATTCCTGGGAAATGCTATTCAGAAGTGAAGAGACATACAAGGAAACAGATTTAGTGTCACACCAGGCTATTTTTTTATGTCTATTGACATGCAAGCTGACTACATAGTTGAATCTAGCAAAGCTGGAAATGTGAGACTATAGCCCACTGAAGGAGGGGAGATGCCAGGAGTATCCTGGCCAGGAACTGAAACTTGCAAAACTGCTCCTTGTGAAAAGTCTTTTTTATCTCGGTAATTTGTTGGCACTTTTGCAAGTTTCTTTCAGAGAATGTGTAGTACATCAGTAAGAAGAATATTTGTAAGACTCGGCGCATACCAGTCAATGACACATGAGCTGCAGACTCTCAAACTTGGCAGTTTTTTTCAGGTGTTCCATTCTAAGTGAATGGAGGTCTAGTCTGACAACAAATGGTAGGGCTATTTGTTCTCACAGTCTGTGCATTATGAGACAGATTTAGCTTTCCAAAGGAATCACGATGTCTGCCCCCATGAGGGCAGACAAGAGTAAAAACAAAATAAAATTAGGCATGAGTACTTATTCTGCTGCAGGCAGCTTTGGGAGGTGTAGTAAATCATGGCAAGATAAAAAAAATATATGTTTTCTTCATCATTTGCCCGTAGTGGTCCTTTAAGTTATCCTTCTACTGAGCTAGTTTGGCTGAAAAGCTTGTTTTCAAACTTTGCACATTGTCTGGCCATAAATTATCCCCTGCGGATGGCCGCACTCTGTGTGTTTTGTGCTTGAGCATGGCCCATCTGACTGTTTATTGCAGCATATGTGCGGGCTTCAACCCCCACGCCATTAAAGATAAGAAGGCCATGGTGGCCCTCAAAGGCCTTTTTCCCCCCTTCAGAATCTATTTCCTTGTCTCCGGCTTCGGTCACAGCGGTTGCTGTGGCTGCCTTTCCTTCCTCTGGCTTCTCCTCCCTCCCAGGCTGGGACTCAAACCTCCTGTACCAAAGCCTGTGGTAGCGGAGCAGAAAAGAGTGAGAGAGAGTCGAAGGCGAGGGAAAAGAGAAGGAAGTCTCCGGACCTCACTTCACCTACAAAGATGCCACGGGGCCCATGACTCCCCTCGGTGTCCTTACCCGCCAGGTTGGAGTCCGTGGCCTCGTCTAGGTACACCCAGTCCTTCTCTGACATAGATCTGGATAAAATGATGAGGAGGTTTATCTGTACTCCGATCTAGATGGGGGGGGGGGTCTTGCCATCTCCCCCCTACCTCAGGAGGGGGGAGCTTGCTTCCTTTTTTTCCAACCTATAGCTCCTTCTCCGATCTGACCTTTGGTTTTGAAGTATTCGGATCCGAGGTTGGCTTTGGTCAGGGGGTTGGCACCGACGGTACCTGCTTCCTCGATGCCGACAGCTGCCTGGAGCATATCTGATCTGAGCCGCTCTCTGAGCCAGAGCTTGGCTGTCTCATCTGAGGGAGTGGAATCTTTTTTCTTCTGCTCCGACTTTGTCGGGCCAGGTTCCCTCCCTCGGAGCTCAGTCTACCTTGGGCCCGGCTCCTATTCTCTCAGACCTTGGGAGACCGGCCTCCTTATTGGTTTCTCAGGACGTTCGTTCTCCTTCAGCGTTCATGGTAGAAAAGGTTCTCTCAGCTGGATTGAAACCCCTGACTGCCCCCTCGGACTCCACCCAGACACCCTCGGCACGGTCTACGGTCCCCATAGTTTTACCAGAGGGACAGTCCATGCTCTAAGAGCCCCAGACGGTTCCCCCCGAGGAACAAGTGGCTTGTGAACTCCTACCGGAGAAGTACCTCGCAAGCATACCTGCAAGAGGAGACACTTGGACTTCCCCAGTCCCTCACCGAGGACACTCACTTGGATGATGGACAAAGTTTCCCTAGGTCACCTCCCGAGGATGTCTTCTTTGGAAACATCATGGAAATCCTGTGCCAACGGGGAGGTTGGTCTGCCCCCAAACCTTCTTCTGATGAGTCAGTGTTCCTGGAGGCTTTTGGCACGTGCCCATTTACTTCCTTGGTATCCCCTCCCGCGGATCCTCTGGTGGATCTGGTCACCTCGCGGGCATGGAACGAACCAGACACCATGGAACATATCCCAAAAAGACTGGATAAGATCTTAAGCCCCCCACCCCATAGACCAGCATGGAACAAGGGCTCCCCCGTAGACTCCATGGTGGTAGCAGCAGCCACTAAGAAGGAACTTGCTCAGGAGAGTACTTCGGTCCATCTTCCTGACCAAGAGTCGCAGATGATGGACCGCCTAGGGAAGTGGGTTTACACTTCAGCTTCCTTTTCGATTAGGGTGCTGAACTTCCTGGCCCATGTCACCAGACTCCAACCCGACTTGGGGGGGGGGGGTGTGACTCCTCCAGCTCTTTTACCAAGTCCATGTCGCAGGACAAGACTTCGATGTTCTTCGTGTTTCACTGTTGCAGTCATCACATTTGGGTTATCTGCTTGCAGTAGCCCTCAGTCAGCCTGATTAACAAAGTCTTGGGTCCTGTGTCGGTTGCTGTCCCTTCTTCCGTGATGTCAGGTTGTTGGGGGTATAAAACATGCAACCGACGCCATTACATCAGTCATTCCTGCTGTGCGGTGCCCGAAGCAGAAGCAGTTCGCAAGTGCCGGTCGGCCACTCCTGAAATTTTCATTTTCGAGTTTCAGAACCGAAGTCTTCAACTAAAAGCCAAGTACCCCGTTGGAGAAACTTTTTCTTGCTCTAAACCGATATCAGTAAAAGTAAATAATTGCATTACTTGTGGAAAGCAAATCCCTCATAAAGATTTAATTCGTACTGTATTCCTTACCTAGGCCCTGACAACGACATACCTTGCTGTCGGTTTTGTGCCTTATTTAAACCACGAATTATCCGTTGTCTGTATATTTACTCTTCTAAATATTTTGGTACTTGGTTCAATTATCACAAGCAAAAATAACAAGTTATGCTAAAGACCTGTTGTACCAAACCAGATAAATACGAAAAATAAAGTACAGGTCACCGCTGAATTATTCTTTGTGGAATCTCCTTTATTAAAAGTAAGCGCTTTCGGAATAATCCTTCATCAGACATAATTCAAAGTAACAAAAACAGCCATATTTAAAACACAGATCATCCAATCACTTACTCCTAAAAGCCCGCCTTTTTTGTAAAGCAGGTTTAATTGGTAAAACATCGTTAAGACCAGGTGGTCTATGTGCTCTTAAATCTACTATCCACTTGGATTCAGCTAATGCTGTTCTATGCTGAATGCCCCCCCCCCCCCTCATTAGTGGCAATATTTACAATGCATCTAAACTTAAAAGTGTGTGTGGGATTAATCTCTATATGTCTGAATAAAGCATTGCTCACTTGACATGTTCTAATATTACTAATATGCTGTAAAATCCAAACCTTCAGCATGTTATTTGTCATACCTACATAAAAACTTTCACATTGTTCACAATTGGCCATATATACTAAGTGTTTTGTCCTGCAAGTAGCCCTCCCTTAAAATATATAAGTTTGTGTCTTATCAGGATGTTTATATTCAGTGTCACTATTAATATATTGACAAGCCTTGCAGTTGCCACAGGGATATGTGCCTGCTCTAATATCTATTGTAGGTCTCTTATTCAAATATGTCTCCTTACATAACAGGTCCTTGAGATTGTTGTTTCTCCTATAATTAAACATGGGACGTTCTGCCACTACGTCCTTAAGACTAATATCACTTCTTAGGATATTCCAATTGTTCTGAACTATATTACATATGTCTTTAATATTACTACCATACGTAAAAGTATTTTAGGTTGTTCCTTCCTGCTACTACATAATCCTGTATCTATTTGTCTGCCAATAACAGGGCCTTGCATCCATGGCCTATTCTTTGTCTTCCTATGTAATACATTGTTTCTAACCACCTTACTAACCATGTTCCTCTCATAGCCCCTATCCAAAAAATGTCCACTCAGCCTAGAAAGTTCCTCATCACAATAAGTATCTTCAGAACATACCCTAGATATCCTACCCACTTGGCTCTTGACAATATTGGGAAAGATATGCCTCGGGTGCATGCTGTCATAGGATAACAATGCATTTTGCCAACATTGTTTCCTGTACAATTTCGAGGTGAAACCAAGATTACTCTGTTCCACACAAACATCCAGGAACTCTATCTGAGTAAACGAAGTTTTGGCACTAAAGGTCAAAAAAGTGGTGGTGGTGTGGAGAAAGGCTAAAAAGCTCTCAAAGGTAGAAGTATCCCCATCCCACAAAATAAAAACGTCATCCACAAATCTGACATACAAAACTATGTACTTATTCCATTCCTGATTATTAAGAATTTCCTTGGTTTCCCATTTGGACATAACCAAATTTGCATATGTATTAGCACAGGGGGCGCCCATAGCTACCCCCTGTGCTTGTCTGTATATGGACCATGGTCCTATAAAGACATTGTTGTTCAATACCAAAGCTAGTAAATTCTCCACAACCAGTCGCTTATGCTCAGTTGCTCCCAATCTACTTATTACTTCACCCACTGCTGTTATCCCATATTGTTGTTCAATAACAGTAAACAAACTGTTGACATCCAGTGTAGCCATCAATAATCCACCATGTTTGGGCTTGGTGGCCGCAGCTAATAGCCCCAAGAAATGCCCTGTGTCTCTTAGAATGTTATCTATCTGTTCTAAATATGGTTTAAGTATAAACTCCAACCATATAGAAATATTCTCAGTGACCCACTCTCTCCCCGAAACAATGGGTCTGAGTGGTGGGTCTGTCAATGATTTATGTATTTTGGGCATGGCCTTGAATACAGGCGTAACTGGTTTATCTACCTTGAGGAACTCATAGACTTCATGTTCTAACAAACCCCTCTCTAATAAATTGTTTAACTGGCTATGTACATTATCTATAATCATTCTAACTTGTAAAGGGTTGATGGGTACATATGCTCCATCTAAAGTTAATGTGTCTAACAATTTCCTTTCATAACAACATGTATCTAATACAACGATGGCTCCCCCCTTATCAGCCATCTTAATGGTGATTTCTTTATTGTCCGTAAGGCCATGTAAAGCAGTCCTTTGTGTCGGTGTAAGATTATAATATCTATTAGCACTTCTCTCCTCGAAATATTTGAAAAGATCATTCTCACAAGCGTTCATGAACAAGTTAAGTGTTGGTGTAAAATTGGGAGCAAGTGTGCTAGGGGTCCTAGGACCTATGGCTCCATGGGTTTGGTTATTAAAAATCAATTTTAACATCACGCTCCTACAGAACAACATCAAGTCAAATATAATATCGCTATATACACACTTATTGCTAGGAACAAAGGTCAAGCCCTTGTTTAAAACCTCTAGCTCATCGGTACTCAACACATATTGAGATAAATTATATACAATGCCATCAGACATACTGTTAGTCAATGTAGAGTCCTCCGACGCTTGTCTGCATTTCTGTCCTCGCTTAGGGACCTCTTGCCTGCTCCTTTCCTCCGCACCGGTGCCGGTAGATTCCCCAAAAAATGCAGAGCCCCTACATATGTTTTTGGCCGGGCCCCTGTATCATTGTGGTGTATACTCTCATTTGCTGTCACCACTGTGGAGCTAGAAAGGCCCCCTGGAATCCGTATATGTTCTTCCGGCTGTGGAATATGTGTTTCGCTATTTGGAGAAACACTGTTGGAATGCGAAGCCAGGATATCGTTATTGCTGGGGGTAGTAGTAGCTGTTCCATTGCCTGTAAGCATGTTGATCGTACCTTCCCCAAAATTGCTGATAGTACGGAATGGACTATCAGTAGAACTCCTCGTATCGGCTCCATTTTGATTTAACGAGGTGGACAATGTCGGTATGTTGACAACTGTATCAATGGCCAACGTTGTGCTTGCCTCTGTGTACCGCTGACCCTGTCTCTGTAGCTCGTATAGCGTCCAAACGTGTTGTCATCATCACTGAGGGACGTCTAGTTGTTTCAGTTGCTCGTTCTTTGAATCTGGCCACTCCTGAAATTTTCATTTTCGAGTTTCAGAACCGAAGTCTTCAACTAAAAGCTAAATACCCCGTTGGAGAAACTTTTTCTTGCTCTAAACCGATATCAGTAAAAGTAAATAATTGCATTACTTGTGGAAAGCAAATCCCTCATAAAGATTTAATTCGTACTGTATTCCTTACCTAGGCCCTGACAGCGACATACCTTGCTGTCGGTTTTGTGCCTTATTTAAACCACGAATTATCCGTTGTCTGTATATTTACTCTTCTAAATATTTTGGTACTTGGTTCAATTATCCTGATATGTCTTCAGTAAGCCATCCGACTACAGACATTCCGAAAAAACGCAAGATAAAGACAGCGGCCGCCGAGGTCCAAAAGCTGCTGACGACGCTTCTCCTAAGTCAGTCGCCAGTTCGCCGGTACTCAGTGAGGCATTTTCGCAGCCCCTGATACCCACTGCTTCAGATTCGCAGGCCTCTACTGAGACCCATTCGGAGTCCGGTATGCCGTGAGATGCTTCAACTGTGGAACCTGTGGATGTGTCTACATTGGATGGGTCTGGAACCGCTGTGCAGGCACCGGCTTCTGAGGGTGTATTCAGGCCTATTGATTTGCGTATTAAACCAACGCCATCTTCTTCTTCAAGGCCTAAACCTTGAATCATTCCTAGAAAACTAACGCTCAGACCGCATGGTCAGGCCTCTATGCCTAAAAAACAAATGATAAGAATGGCTGAAGACCTTATTTCTTTTATTCAGGGGAAGCCAATCTTCCTCCTCTAAGAGACCTAGAACTGAGTTTGCTTATGATACTTCTGACCAGGATTCTAAATTTTCTGTTTCCTCTGATGACCAGGATTTACCCTTATCTACCTATGAGGATTCTGATGCTGAGGACTCTATTCCCTCTGCATCCCCCCCAGAGGATTTTTCTTTTGGTGAAACCTTGCATACCCTCAGGGAGCATTTTCGTTGGGAATGTCAGGATTTTTCTGATTCTAAAAAGAGGCTCAAGGATTTCTTACTCCTGCTCCAGCCTAGACCCTTAGCCAAACCTCCTGTACTAGACATTGTTGATGATGCCTTTTCGGAATCTAGCTTGGCCCCTGACTCTTTACCTCCTCCTCCCAGAAAACCTAATAGATATTACAGGCTCCGTGACTCTCATAAGTTCCTTTTTAAAAATCCTACTGCGGATCTTGAGACCATTTCACAGGGACCCCCCAAGGGCATGAAAGCTACTACTGCCAAAAATCCTACCCCCTCTGATTGAGACTGCAGGGCGCTGGCTAGATGGGGTAAGAAGGTATACACTTCTGCAACTTTGGCCATTACGGCTTCAAACTGCCAGTTTCATATGTTAAAGTATCAGCAGCATATTATTGGATTGCTTAAACAGAAAATGGTGGTCATTCCTGATTGTGCTGAAAATAAGGATTTACAGGAGTTACTGCATTCAGCTGAACAAGTTGGAAAACATACTTTGCAATGTGGTTTTGATTCACTAGAGGCATCTTGCAGAGCTGCTGTAACTGGGTCTGTACTTAAAAGGCATGCTTGGCTTAAAGGAAAACTCTGGGCTCCATCAAATTTAAACTCAAACGCTAGTTTTCCTTTATCCTTGTTGAATCAGCCTAGCCACCTGCTGTTAGAGGAATGCACTAAAAGTTTATTAGTCCTATATTTCTCCCTTTCCTAAGCATTGGGCAGGGTGGCCCATCCCCCATTCTTTTGTATCGCATCCTTTCAGGTGGAATTCGTCTCCACCTTCCTGACGTACCTTTGACACAGGCAAATCAGTAGTTCCATATACTGATGTCTTGCCCACACTGTGACCTAAGCATTTTCAAAAATGGCCCGGTTACCAGGTGCTGTAAATTACACGTTGTTGTGGAACTGTATTACGACCACAGTTTCCTGCAGGACGGAAACATTATCAGAGCCAGTATAGCCTTCACTGAAACTTCAGCCAAAGTGCATGAAAAATCGCATCACGTACACTAACCTCTAAGGGTGAGGTTGATTCTTTCATCTTTTTACCGCATAGAAATCTCTCTCTCCAGTCGTATGGCTTTTGTAGCTCAAACATTTTTATATTCGTTATTCCATTCGGTCTTAACCTCTTAAAGCAAGAATATACACAAAGGCTTAAAATAGGGGCATTGTTTTAACTATTGCTGCTACAAAATTAGCTCGTTGACAAAATGGGTTTTCCTACGGTTACAAAGTCTAAATATGAAATGTCTGCCATTACTTTTTTCAAACATTCTAACTTCAGTCTTTACTAATTTGCCACCAAACCACCATTTTCTGCTGAAGGGAACCGAAAATGTGAGCCATAAATCCGGATGTTCTGTATACAGTTGAGTTTGCCAGGCATACTTTGGTGTGTGTAAGTATGTGTGTGAGTGAGTGGGTTTCTGATGCTGATTGCATGTGGGTTGCTGAATGCATGCGTGAAAGCAGAATATCTGTGTGTGTGATTGCAGAAGAGTGTGTGTATGCGTGTGTATGAGAGAGCGTTTGTGATGTATGAGAGAATGACCAGTGTGTGCGTGAAAGCAGAATATCTGTGTGTGAATGCAGAAGAGAGACTGCATGCGTGTGTATGAGAGTGTTAGCGATGCATGAGAGTGACCAGTGCGTGCAAGCAGAATGTCTGTGTGTGAATGCAGAAGAGAGTGTATGCATGTGTATGAGAGAGTTAGCAATGCATGAGAAAATGACTAGTGCGTGCATGCAAGCAGAATGTCTGTGTGTGAATGCAGAAGAGTGTGTATGCGTGTGTATGAGCATTAGCGATGCATGAGAGAATGAACAGTGCGTGCAAGCAGAATGTGTGTGTGTGAATGCAGAAGAGACTGTGCATGCGTGTGTTTGAGAGAGTGATCAGTGCGTGTGTGAAACAGAATGGCTGTGTGTGGATGCAGAACAGACTGTAAGCATGTGTATGAGAGAGCGATGAATGTCTTGATTGTGTGAATGCAGCAAAAGAGACTGTGTGTGTGTGTGTGTGTGTGTGTGTGTGTGTGTGTGTGTGTGTCTGTTTGAGGGTGGGAGGGGAGTGTCTTCTGCCCATCTAGTTGGTGTGTCAGGAAAAGGAGCACCCACTATTTTTATTTATGTATTTATTTTGTGTTTATCGTTTAACGGAAGAGCTGGGGAGTGTAGATCTAACTGCAATAAGCCGATCGTTTACAATATAGCGATCGGCTTATTACAGTGAAGTGCTCTTTTTTTATTTTATTGTATTTTTTATATATAACATATATATATATATATATATATATATATATATATATATATATATATATATATATATATATATATATATTAATGACACTAAGGGTAGGAAAGCATATAGGTGTAGCCTAAGATGAAACTTTAGGTTTTATATAAAAAATGTATTTGTTTTAAAGGTCTGCAATCCATTTGAGGCAGTGAAGAAATACTGTCTCAGAACTGTTGGGAGAAACATAGAAGAGACAATGTTAGACTTTAGCTGTAGTGACACAGCTATGTGGTAGGACAAGAGTAGGGCTGCTGGGGGACACTGGCTGGAGATGAAAATAAATGAAGTGACACTGAGAGCTACTGTGAGTGTAACAAGTAGTGAGGTATGAATGAAGCGGAGCGAGAAGGGTAAAGAGTGAGATATGATTAAGCCAAAATGTTTAGACTAAGAAGTCATGCAGGATGTGATCAGACTTAAAACACGAAAGACACTCTGTCTGTGAACAGAGAGCTAAGAAGTTAACGGTGTTAAGGAACAGGTTTGTTTGTGGAATGGTATGCCAGGCCTTACAATTTTCTCATCTCTTAGAAAAGCACAGTGAATCAATTCACCATTGTTGAAATATCCCTGTATAGAAAGCCAGCCTTGTGTCAAAACAACACTATTTGTGGGTAAAGCTTGCATTACCAACCCAGACATGGTTTATCTACCGTTTTATGTGTAAAAAATGCTGAAGGATCTAGTAGAAATGTTTTAAAAGAATTATAAAAAAAAACTGCCTTCAGGCTGGTTACATGTTTTAGCTTGCAATCACCTGTTTGCAATAGAAGGGCTTTTTAAGTTTGTCTATAAAATAATCTTCTTCTTCCGGCTTTTCCCGGTTAGGGGTCGCCACAGCGGATCACCTGTCCGCTCATGATTGGCAGTGGAGTTTTTGACACCAGCCCGGCACCCAACCTTCCACAGAAGGGCCCACACATGCACACACTCATGCCTAGGGCCAATTTAGTGTCCAACCCTCCTACAGCATGTGTTTGGGATGTGGGAGGAAAACGGAGAACCCGGAGGAAACCCATGTTTGTCTATAAAATAAACTTTTGAAAGTCTTGCCAAACACAACAGTCTGGAATAAGCAGCAGTTGATGTCCTGCCTCAATCACTACACAAAATACTGAAGTCATTTGTGGTAAAAAAAAAAAAAAAAAAAATCTGAGTTAATTGATTAACTGGTAAACAGTTGTAAGCAATTAAATTGCCACATTAACTGGTAAACCTATCCATGCAATTAAGTTGCCAATCTGTTAAATTAATAGTTTGACCAAAAATATCTGCATTCAAATTGTTTACCAATTAACAGTCGCCATATCATCATCACCACGCAGACACACAGACATTAAAAAATGATGGCTTTTGACCATTCATAGAAATGATCAATATTTTCAGTGAGCCCTCAAAAATGAATTATCAACATTAAGTGAATGTCCCTGATAAGAGAATGCAATGGTAGGCAGTAATGCTGGGCTACCATGTTTGGTGAGATTTTTTTGTTACAAAAATGTAATTGCAAGCAAAAATATGTAATCTAGTTGAAAGCAGTGATTTTGTGCATTTGTTTTAAACCTTTACACTTGATCTTGAAAGTCGGCTCATTTACATTTGGTACACCTTATTGAAAAGGGATCTTCATCCTAGATCTTTTGTATGTCATAAATTCACAGACTGAGGAAATGGAAGGAGAGGAGGATTTCTTCCTCCCCAATGTACCATTATTGTACCATGCGACCAATGAGAAGCATGTATACATATACAATATCCTCGTATATCTTGCAGATGCCATAGGTAATGCTGGTCTTTCCCCATCTTCCAGTACTAAGAGGAGAGTACTAGCACCACCTCATAAGTAAATTTTAAGCAGTGTGCCCTCTTTTCTACTTTGCAGTTGATAGTTTCTAAAATTAACCCCCCCCAAAAAGTTCAGAATAGATCAGGATGATAGAACTGAAACTTAAATATTTCAAAATAATTGTTTAACTAGATCACAACATTTTCAAAGAGTGTGCATGAGAGTGCATGATTTGCGAAAGTATATTTTACAGATATTGCTGCAAACACCCACAATACTGGTCCAGAGGATGTCAACACAAAGCAGTTAAACAAATTCAAGAACAGTTTTTGCATTAGCATGAATACAGTCCTTCTGTCATTGATATGTCACAGCCAGCAATGGTGTGTGCGACTGTTTCCAATTCTGTATTACAAAACTTATATTTGTCTGTTTCTCCCCTGTCTTCAATAGACTTTGTGTACATAGCCCACCATCTTGGGCTGACAGTAATAACTTTTGTTGTCTTCATTTGAATTTGCCTAACCATTCCTGCTTTCAATCCTGATCACCATGAGGTTCTTCAAGAAGTTTTCTATACTTGCAACTCTATTTATGCATTTCCCACATTTCTTGACTTCTCATCTAGTTCTTCACTTTATATTTTTTCCTTTATTTGGCACATTCAGTTGTTGCCTGATGTTGATCTACTTAGGGTTTGATTTCCATTCTTGCTTGACGTCGATATGCTTCTGCTTGACTAAGCAGAGAAATCATCTTAGATTTATTCTCCTCACGTTTCAGAACTTTCTCTACATTTGCTCTTACAAACTTAGAAAGTTCATGGAATAAATGGGTTTTGCATTAGCATGAATTTTCTAAAGGCTATGACGTCTGAAACTTATTTTTTTGTTATGTTGTCGAACTTGAAAAGTTTGAACATATGGAGATGTAGTGTATCCTTGTGGCAACCGTGTCCAGGTACATTGCTGTCCTTGATAAGTAAAAACAAACAGTTACTGACTGTCAGGGTGAATAGGTATGTAAAAGAATGCTGAACATAAACCTATTACAGAAAAGTAACTAGCTGTAGGTTGTATGCAACTCAGTGTTGCTTATCCAGGCATGTCTAAGGGTCAGCTTCCAGTGATTTCTCCTGTCTACCTGATGAATCTTGGCATCTTGGGGCAATGCAGCAGTTGCCTCATGTACACAGACAACCCTCTCCTCCTACCACCCAACACTACAACCTGTGAGAGATGCACTTATATAGCCAAACTGGAAGCAAAGCTCTCTTCACCCAAGACTGGACTAGACAGTCAAGAGGAGAGGGTAAACACTTGCACCACACCACACTCATCACATAGTCCCTCAAAACCCACACCACCAAAACACACACACACAGAAACACAAAACACACACCTACATTCACGGAGGCTCTCAGTAAAAACCTGCCCAAGCATCAGGGACATCCAAAGCATAAACGCAAGCAAACTCCACCCCCAACACATCCCATATGACACACAGCCCACAAACTCAGTGTGCCACTCAACCACAGCCCATAAGGCATAACAACGTACCCAACACTCTAGTCATAGGTGACTATAGTCAGGCACACTGATGTTCCACTCACTAGACTAAACAAGGAGAAAGTTACTGTCAGCTGCCTGTCAGGTGCCAGGATCTGCCACATAACGCATGCACTCAGGTCACTCCACAATAAGTACAAATATGACACTGTCATTGTCCATGCTGGTGTGAATGACCCAAGACGTACCTCCCTGCACTACATGAAAAGAGACCTGGAGGAGCTCTCCGATCTTGTATCCCAGGCAGGTATGACCCTAACCCTGAGTAGCATCCTGCCATCACCCAGAATGATACCACAGTACAAGGACAAAGTGATTGACTTCAACAATTGGCTAAGCTTCTGTTGTCATTCTAAGGGGATCCAATATTTGTCTGCCTGGGACGACATGATCGACAGTCCACGGTGCTTTGCCAGAGATGGCCTGCACCTGTCGCCCCTAGGATTCCGGATACTGGCTAAGACTCTTGCCACCCCTATAGAGCCTTTTTTAGGCAAGGTTCAAATGACAAATTCACCACCGTAACCGGTACAAGCAAGCAAAATCTGAGGGTAATGCTACTCAATGCTAGAAGTCTAAACCTCAAAATGCACTCACTCGAGGCACTCCTTAAAATGGAGAACATTGACATCTGTGCAGTGACAGAGACCTGGTTCAAAGCTTCAGAGAGCACCCCTGCATTACTAGGCTTCAATTCATACCACACCTTTCGGCCACCTAACCCAGAAAGAAGCACTAAAGACGGAGGCGTGTCCATATTCATTAAGGATATCCACACCTCCAGGCTAGTTGCACAGCGTAATGCATCCGAGATTATCCAAGTGCAACTAACTCTGGGCAAGACCGCAATCCAAATTGTAGCTTGCTACAGACCCCCCACCATGCCCCAGGATTCACACTCCTCATTTCCTGATACACTGGAAAGTATTAGGGTACAACCCAACACCCTAATAATGGGCTATTTTAACTACCCCACCATTAACTGGGAAAACTACTCATGTACCAACTCTTTTGCTCAACGTTTTCTAGAATTCATAAATTCCAACGCCTTGGATCAACTTATTCACACCCCCACCAGGGGCAGCAATATCCTAGACCTGGTCATCACCAACATGGGAAACCGGTGTTCCACACCAGAGGTCAATTCCTTGTTGGTCAGATCCGACTACAAGCTAATCAGCCTAGACATCCACATCCCACCCCCAGCCCCAATTAGGGAAACCATCGTAAAAAACTTCTCAAAAGCCAACTTCACACTTCTTAAGACGGAAATGGCAAACTTCATGACACCCATGCAGACGGACAATAGATGTATGACTGCCGAATCCTACACAAATGCACTTTATAAGCATTTACACGAGTGCATGGATCATGCTGTCCCTAATAGAACCAAGATGTTATCCTCCAAAAAAAGGAAGCCAATCTGGTGGTCCTCTGCCATAAACAAACTCTACAACAGAAGAAAGAAACTGTTGCAAAAAAGAGTAAAATCCCATGACTGGAGGAACTCCCTGGTCAACCTCAGTAAGAAGTTGAGATCCCTCATAAAATCCTGCAAAGCTAGTTACGAGAACAAAATTGCCACTGACTCTAAAGACAACCACAAAGCATTGTATAGCTATGTCAAGAATCTAAATCGGAACACTCAGATCTGCTCCGAGTTACAGCATAATGGCACTAAATATACAGAACCAACTGATATTGCGAACATCCTAGCAGGTTCAGTGCTAACTTTACCCCCCTCTCACTCCCTAGAGGGCCCATCTCTGTACCGGAAGAATGCAAATTTCCTATAATCACGGCTGCACAGGTAAAAAACACACTCTCCAAAGCCAAGAACACAGCATCCATGGGACCTGACAATAACCCAGGCTGCGTTCTACATGAACTACAGAATGAACTGGCACCCTACCTAAGTACCATGTTCAATCATAGCCTCACCTCAGGCTTTGTACCCACTGAGTGGCGCACCGCAACAGTTATCCCACTCCACAAAGGGGGAGCCACTACGGACCCTGGGAACTACCGCCCCATTAGCCTGACTAGCCTGGTCTGCAAGGCCATGGAAAGTGTCATCATGGAACTCATAAACAAAGGCATTGGTAATCTCCAAACTCTGGACCCTACTCAGTTTGGATTTGTAAAAGGCAGATCATGTCTCCTAAACCTGATTGACTTCTTTGAAGCAGTCACCAAAGCCATAGATGATGGTAAAATGGTTCACACAGCTTATCTAGATCTCGCCAAGGCTTTCAACACCATCCCCCACTCTGAAATTATAGATAAGCTCACTAAACTAGGTATAAATCCCTATGTCATAAGATGGGTTGCCAGCTGGCTCACGGACAGAACCCACACTGTGAAAGTAGCGGATTCCAAATCCGACATCAGACCAGTGACAAGTGGAGTACCACAGGGTTCAGTCCTGGGTCCTCTCCTGTTTGGTATCTACTTCTCTGAAGTGCAGGCCAACACAGAAGGTCTTTATTAACAAAGTTTGCAGATGACTGCAAACTAGGAGCCATAATCGAAACTCCTAACGATGTGGACAAACTACAAAAGGGCCTCACTGAGACAGATTCCTGGTGTCAAAGCCATGGCCTTGAAGCTCAATGCCAAAAAGTGTATTGTCATCCCCTTTGGTAAAAACTCTGTACCTATGAACTACCACATAGCTGGTAGTCTACGTAATGCCGAAAATGTGATGAGACCTTGGGACACAGATGGACAGTAGTCTCTCCTTTGATAATCACATCGCCACAGTGGTCAGGAAATCCTTCTATGTGGCTCATCTCATCACAAAAGGATTCTCATCCAGAAAAAAAGAGGTCATTGTTCCCCTCTACTCATCACTCATTAGACCCATTATAGAGTACAACGCCCCTTTTGGTATGTACCTCGCAAGACATCTACAACAACTGGAAAGACCACAGAAATACCTCACAAAGAGGATTACTGGCCTCAAACAGATGCCCTATGCAGACCGTCTCAAAAAACGACAGCTTTACTCCATCGCATATCGCCTACTCAGGGGCGATCTCTGTCTAACATACAAAGCTATGTCAAACCCATAGCTGTTGGACATGTTCCACTTAAAGAAATCCCATTCCCTCCGACTACACGCTCTAGGGACCTTAACCTTGTCACCACAATAAACTGAACATGCTGGAGGGATAGATTCCTGTCCCAGAGACTTCCCATACTCTGGAACAGACTACCTATCTATGTCAAACAGAGCTCCTCATTAGCACTCTTCAAGAAAAATCTTGATGATTGGATGGGAAATGGGAAATTCACCCCTGGGATCACTTCTGTGGCTCTGCTCGACAGGGGCATAGGAAAATAATTTTCTTGGGTGGCGAAAGCCAGGGTACATTTTTTGGCTAGGCTTGTATAGGCCCTAGGGCCGATAGCCTAGTACCTACCTGTGAACCTATGAACAGGAGAAGTAGGCAATGCTGCATTATTTACAGCCCTTAAGTCTTGTACAAATCTATAACTATCATTTCCTGGCTTTTTAACTGGAAGAAGTAGTAGTATCTTAAGGGCGTTTAGCAGATACTACTCCTTTCTGTATCGGACACTGACGTACAGGTTTGATTCCCTGCAGTGCCTCCAGCTGTAGTGGGTAATGTGGCACTATAGGTGGATGTTTTCATGGGTTTAATTTTATTTTTACTGGTTTTGTTGATTTCAGTACACCTAGTTCATTTGCATGCTTAGCCCACAAGTTGGCTGGTAGATGCTGTAGTAACTCTCCATCTGTGTGTATGGTTCCGACAGGCTGCATACAATTATATTTGACTTTTAACAATCTGATTATAGCATCATAAATGAAATTAATATACATTTTAGATAAGTTGATCTTATTCCATAACATAATTGAGAATATGAAGGAATATGAAAAAAGGAGTGGTTCAAAGAAAAGTTATTGATGCAGGGCAAGGACTAGCGAATTGCTTAATAGTTTGCTGTTAAATTTGAGAACATCACAGTAAGTTCAAGAAATGCATTACTTATATGCGTAATGCAAGTCATACTTTATTTCCTAAAATATTCAGTAAGCAACCCCCCCCCCCCCTCAAAAAAATAATGTTTCACTGCATGGACTGTAGGATACAGTGAGGTTTCAGTACATGCTTTTACTGTGTCAGTATCATGGAGTCAGGTTTGCAAATTAATGTTTTGCTTTAATTTAAAAATTGTGGAGATGAGTAGAATGTCATGAAATTACCGAAACAGCATGTCACAAGCAAGCTGTTCCTCAGAAAGAAATGGGCACGCAGAAATAACTTAACATAAAAATGGCCTGTGTACATAAACAGGGTTAAAGCAAAAGTGACTGGTAATAAAACACACTGAACTCATCAAGAATTTTCAGAAAATTACTTGCAAAATTTAAAGTGAAAGCATTTATATAAATAAATATTTCTACTGCTGGCAAACTAAAAAAATAAATGCATAATTCTTACTGCAGGCAGAGGGGAAGAAATTTTCCCTTCAGTTCTGAGCTGACAATTGCACTGACAGTTTTAACACCTCTGCAGTAGTGTGTGTGTGTGTGGGGGTGGGGGTGGGGGGACTGTCAATTTATGTTGGACTACAAAAGAACACCTAGAACAAAGGCCTCCAATTTAGCTACTTCTCTGACTGCAGCTAGATAAATTCAAAATATGGTGTAAAAGAAGCTCTGAGCAAAACATAAATTAGGGTGATTAGCGACAGAAAACAAACAGCCCTCTTACAGAAGAAATACAAAATGACAGTGAGTCACACATTTCCCATTATATGTCAGTTGGCATGAGAATTGACAGTAACTTCCTTATGTCTGGCATGAGACATAGAAAGAAGACTTGAAATGCTTTATGGGAAAGAGAAAGGGTTGAAGCAGAAGAAGATCACGTTGCTATATCAAGCCGCATCGGTAGCCATATTGTGGTAAACAGGCTTTTGAGGTGTTAAAATAGGTCTGGAAACAAAGGTAGACTGAAAAATACATATTTTTTTTTAGTTGCAGGGTGGAGTTTTCCTTTAAGGAGCAGTCCTTGCCAGATTATGTTAGTGAAATTACTTGATGCTCCCTTAAACCAGGTCCGCCTGTTGGTTCTTAAAAAAAGATGGAGGAAGAAGCTAACTCTATGCAAACTGTTAAAGATTTCTTAGAAGTACAACCGCCAAGGTTTAGTAGGCATTGGCCTTCCAAGAATTGACCCTTTCCTGCCTCTTCCAGACCTTCTCAGTCCAAACCCAGATCCAGCAGAGCTCCCAGGCTTCAGTCCCAGGCTACGCACAGAACTAAGCAGTGGGGGCCTCCACTTCTAAATCTGGGAGTAATAACCCCCCCCCCCCGTGGTAAACTGGTCTCAAGGACTCCTTTTGAAAACTGCCAAGCACTTCTCAACTTACTGCCCCTTTGGGGGAAAGATTGATCTTCATGCAAAGAATTGGGAACTCATTACTCAGGACAAATCTGATTTAAATAGTGTCCCAGGGATACAGATTTCACTTCCACACGTTACCAACACCAAGTGGGTGGCCAGATCTACCCCCAAATCAGTGGGCAGAGGCCCCAAAGCAAATACTTTCTCTTTTAAGCATGGGGGCTATTCAGTTGGTACCAGAAGAGGAAAACGGGCAAGGTTTCTACTCAAGACTTTTCCTGGTACCCAGAAAAGACAATTCATGGTGTCCTATCCTGGACCTGTCTACTCTAAACACCTTTTTGGTGATTCCAAAATTCAAGATGCTGACTCTTCACCATTTGCTTCCTATGCTAGACAAAGACGCCTGGTTGGCAACACTAGATTTAAAGGAAGCATACCTGCACATCCCAATCAGGGAATCTTGCAGAAGATACCTATGCTTCAAAGCAGGCTACATACACTATCAGTTCTCTGCACTGCCCTTTGGCTTATCTACTGCGCCCAGGGTATTTACAAAGTGCTTAGCTCCAGTCATTGCATTTTGCAGGCAAAGAAATATTCAAATATACAGATACCTGGACAATTGTCTAATTCAGGCAGAAAGCCAGGACATACTTTTGAATCATCTGGCCTTTGTACAAAGGGTACTAACTTTTCTGGGGTACACCATAAACGAAAATAAATCACACCTAATACCCTGTCAACAAATTATATTCCTGGGAGCAAGCTTGAATACAACTTCCCAGATGGCTTTCCCGCCAGAGAAACAAATTCATTTGACAACCTACTTCAAACAAGTGGCCACTAAAACCCTGCTATCTGCAAGGTAAATAATTCAAGCCTTGGGGTTCATGGCCTCCTGCATTCTTCTAATTCCATATGCAAGACTGCATATGAGGAAACTGCAGTGGTATCTAAAAAGCCCATGGTGTCAACATTCTCAGGATCTAGAAGCAATGATTCCTTTCATACCTTGCCTACGCCTAGAGTTCCTTTGGTGGGCAGAGGCCTGCCACCAAAACAAGGGACTACCATTCACACTACCCCATGCCACCCAAACCCTAACAACAGATGCATCAGACTATGCATGGGGGGCTTACCTGGCAGGGAAGTGCATTCAGGGCAAATGGAACCAAAGTCAAATGTGCCTGCATATCAATCAAAAAGAAATGTTAGCTGTACAGAATGCTCTGACAGCCTTCAAGGACCACATTCTTCCAGGACAATTAATGGTAAAGACGGACAACACCACTGTTATATGTGGTACATAAACCCCCTCTGCAGTCTAGCCATGGCATTGTGGAACACAGCCCTGAGCTACCAAGTGCATCTACAAGCTCAATTCCTGCCAGGAAAACTAAATACACTGGCAGACGAACTAAGCAGAAACCACATGGACCCACACGAGTGGAAACTGGAACCAAGGATTTTCAGCATGTTGACAAGCAAATGGGGAGCCCAAATATAGACCTGTTTGCCTCCCCCCAGAACTATCAATTGGACAGATTTTGCACAAGGACTCCCCACAAACAAGCTTGGAAAGGGGATGCTCTGTCCTTCAGGTGGAAAAATCAGTTTGTCTTTCTTCCTCTGCCTCTACTCTCCAAAGTACTACTAAAGATCAAACAAGACAAACCAAGGACGATTTTGATTGCACCAGACTGGCCACGCCAACACTGGTACCCCCCCTTGCGCAGTGTCACTGATGGCCCCATGGCACCTGCTTCAGACTCCTACCCTATTGTCTCAGCAGGAGAACCAGATTCTGCACCCTCCGCTTCAAACACTGAACCTAGCAGCCTGGCTAATTACCTAATCTCTCCTTTACCATCCCTCACAAAACCAGTGATTGATATCATTTTAGAGGCAAGGAGTCCTAGTACTAGAAAATCTTATGCTGAAAAATGGAAAAGATTCTGTGCCTGGAACCAATCTCAAGGGATAAGCACAGCAGTGCCCAGTTTACCTCAGATTTTACAATACTTAACTTTCTCCTCCATCAAAATTCATGCCTCAGCCATTTCAGCTTATTGTAACACAGAACCTCCTCTCTTCTCTCATCCACTGCTCAAGCAGTTCCTCAGAGGGGCCAAAAATTTACGACCACCCAGGAGAGCTCCAACTCCAGCCTGGGACCTTAACTTTGTATTGGAGAAACTCATTCTTCCCCTTTCAAGCCAGCTGCTACTGCAGACTTAAAATTCCTTTCTTGGAAAACAGCTTTCCTTTTAGCAATCACTTCGGCAAGAAGGGTATCTGAATTACAAGCCCTTTATGGCAGTGGAGCCTTTCATCATCTTTCATGCGGACAGGGTGTTCCTCAGGACTAATCCCTCCTTCGTGCCCAAGGTGGTATCCAGTGTGGCCCTTTATCAGTCCATTCATTTGCCAACCTTCTTTCCTAATCCACTGATTCATTTCTGCTTCAAGCACCATGGAAAACCTATCCCACAGGGGATCAGACCCCACTCAACCAGGGCTGCATCTACCTCTACAGTCTTTCTCAGAGGCATCCCTACCAGGGACATCCCAGAAGCTGCTACCTGGAGTTCTGTACATACTTTCACCAAGCATTACCATCTGCCAATTTTCTCTAAATCCAGAGCTGACTTTGCCACTGCAATCTTACTGGACCTTATAGCTGGTCCTAATGCTGCCTAAATTCTTCCTCCCTTCCTTAGCTTTGGGAATCTACCCAAATCTGATGACTGCAACTGTGAAACACGAAGAACATAGTACAGTTGTGTACACTTACCATGAATGTAGATGTTCGAGTGTATTCACTGTTGCAGTCCTGGTTACCCTCCCTCCAGCCCCCTTACTACTTTTGACTATACCTCTCCTTTCCTTTACTATGGTAAAATGCTTTTTGGTGTATTTGCTTTTTTGTTGGAGGTATAACCTTGTATATTTATAGATTTTAATTGCTTCCCATTAGGGGGGCACCTGACATCTGGGGCAAGAAAAACTGATGTAATGGTGTCGGCTGCATTTTTATACCCCTGACTACCTGATGTCACGGAAGAAGGGACCGCAACCAACGCAGGACTCAAGACTTTGTTAATCAGACTGACTGAGGGCTACTGCAAGCAGATAACCCAAATGTGACGACTGCAACAGTGAATACACTCTAACCTCTACATTTGTGGTTAGTGTACACAACTGTACTTTCTCCATGAGGATGGCCACTTTAAAAGCAGTATCTAACACGTCCATGCACCTCCTTTCACATGCTACGGAAGGATCGGCTAGGGTGGCTGGGTCCGGTGTGTCCATGAGCTGCAATGCCTGGCTTAGGTTATGTCATTTTTCCGAACCCTTCAAGGCATTGTTTGCCAATGCTCCTTATGACTGCTATACACTGTTTGGTAAGACCATCAAAGAGACATTAGTCCAGAGTAAGGAGGACAGGAAGACGCTGTCTGCCATTGGGATCCTCTTCTCTAACCCTCAAAGGTCCTTTTCCTGGAACCAGAGAGGGCAAAAGAAGATATGGTTCCGGAAGTCACAGTATTCCTGGGACACTCGGCGCTCTTCTTCCCCCAGAGGCAGAGGGTGACAGAATGGATGCTGGCCCAGAGGCAGAGGGGGTCCAAGGAACTTTGAGTCTCAAGAACCTTTCTCGGACAGACCCGGGCAGCAACCCTGAGGGTTTGCCCAACCGCTGTAATCTGGAGACAGTCGGGGGGACGATTGTCCTTGCACCTAGTGACATGGGAGTCCATAACATCGGACTGCTGGGTGCTTCAAATCATATCCAGAGGATATTCTGTCCCCTTTGTGGTTTCCCCCAAATCTCCCAGACACCTCCCAGACGTACCACCCACACAAAGGGAGGCAGCAACATAGAAAATTTCCAAGCTGCTAGAAAAACGAGCCATCGAAACCGTACCCCCAGATAAGTCCAGATCGGGCTTCTACTTTAGGTTCTTTTTGGTGCCAAAGAAAACAGGGGACTTAAGGCTCATTCTGGACCTCTCTACCCTGAACCTGTCAGTTGCCAAAGAGAAGTTCCGGATGGTCACATTGCAGTCCGTCATGCCGTACCTGCAAAAGAGCGACTGGATGTGCTCATTAGACCTCCAGGATGCTTACTGTCATATAAAAATGCACAGAAGCTCCAGGAGGTTCCTCCGCTTCCGGCTAGGAGTCCATCATTACCAATTTTGAGCCCTACCCTTTGGTCTCAACCACAGCCCACAGGGTGTTTACCAAAGTGATGGCAGTGGTAGCGGCTCACCTGAGGCTTCACAGGATTCAGGTCTATCTGTACCTGGACGATTGGCTCCTCACTGCACCCACCAGGCATCTACTCTTCCCAAACCAGAGATTATTTCCTGACTCTTGCCCTGCGTTTGGAGATCACAGTCAACACATCCAAATCTCTCCTAGATCCTGTACAGTGATGGGACTACATTGGTGCCAGGATAGATACTCTTCAGTGCAAAATCTTCCTGACCTCAGAGAGTGTTCAAAACTTGCGTATGCATGTCTCTCTGATCTACCCCTCTCATCTCCCAACGGCGGAATCTGTGATGAGGGGCCTTAGGCTCAATGGTGGCAACCATAACTCTTCTCCCATGTGCTCGGTTACACATGAGAATTCTACAGTGGACTCTAGCTGTTCAGTGGTCCCTGTTGGAACTGCCATTGACATATTCAGTTCAACTCAGTCGAGTCTGTCTGTCATCCCTCATATGGTGGATGTGCTCTCCGGACATTTTGGAGGGACGACCTTTTGTTCCAGTCCCAGCTCAAGCTACAGTGACCACAGATGCCTCCCAACTCGGGGGTGGGGGGTGGCATTGTTCGGGCCGGACAGTCCAAGGCCTGTGGTCCCCCATAGAGACCAGCTTACACATAAATGTCCTAGAGATGAGGGCAGTCCTTCTAGCATTGCAGGCTCTTCATGCCTTTCTTCCTCTGGGGACGATTGCTATTCAGTCAGACATGTCCGTGGTCTGGTGTATCAACAAACAGGGAGGGATCAGATCTTACCCCCTTTGTCGCGGGGCCATGAGAGTGTGGGAATGGGTGATCTCCACCGGTCGCTTGCTCATTGCAATGCACATTCCGGGATGGTCCAACATCCTAGCAGACAGGCTAAGTTGGACCATTCTGATGCTTTAAGAGTGGTCTCTGAATCTGTCAGTAGTGGAACAGATATTCGAGTGGGGTCAGCCTTGCTGCAGTCTCTTCGCATCTCCTTCCAACGTGAAGTGCAGCAAGTTTTTCGCTCTGAACTCCCTGCCACGGGAGTCCCCAGAGACGTTCTAGTTCATGCTTGGCCTCCCGGTCTTCTGTATGCTTACCCGCCAGTACCTCTCATTCCAAAGTTTCTACAGAAAGGTCATCGACTGGGGAGTAAAGTGATCCTTATTGCCCCATTCTGGCCTCGCCAGGTATGGATTTCCCTCCCTTTGGTCTCACTTTCTGGCTCCACCTTGGATCCTAAATCCCATTCAGGATTTAATTTCACACCCTTCAGGGGTGCCTCATCCGAATCTGGACAGCCTGTAGCTCACAGCTTGGCTGCTCCAGTTCCCGTGATTGCAAGGTCTCCTGGACTATCCTCCTCAGTTAGATCTATTTTGGTGGCTGCTCATAAGTCTTCGACCAGGAAGGTTTATCGCAGCAAGTGGAAAAGTTTTTCCTTTTGGGCCTCTCAAAGGTGTTTAGACCCTTTCACGGCTCCTATTTCCACCATTCTTTATTTTCTAGCTGATATTTTTCAACACTGAGCTAGTTGTTCCACTGTCAAAGTTCACTTGGCTGCCATCTCTCATTTTCATGTGGGCTAGAATTCTGCCTCTTTGGCGTCTTCCAGACTGTGTAAAGCCTTTATCAAAGGCATATTTTTGTTAGGCCCCCCCCCCCCCCCCAGTCAAAGATCCTGTTCCCCCATGGGAACTTCCATGGTTCTTCAAGCTTCAAGCCTGCCGCAACTACAGATCTGAAATTTTTATCTTGGAAAACAGCTTTTCTCGTGGCTATTACCCCTGCAAAAAGGGTTTCAAAATTACAGGCCTTGTCCATCAAAATTCCTTACATGATTTTTCACAAAGATAGGGTTTCCCTTCGAACCAATCCATCCTGTCTTTCTAATGTGGCATCACCAGTCAATATCAATCAGACCATCAATTTGCCTGTGTTTTTTCCTAATTTTGCTAACAAGATGGAATACAAACTCCACATGTTGGATGTTCATAGACAGTTACGATTCTATTTACACAGGACAAAAAATTTCTGTAAATCTGATCTTTAGGTTTCCCCAAAAAGGGTTTGTAGAAGGATACAATCTCCAAGGTCACTATAGCTAGATGTATTTTTTCATGCATCCTGCAGGTCTGTAAGGACAGAAGCATATCTCCTCCAGGTCAGGTGAAAGCTCATTCCACTAGGTCCATGGCTACGTCTGCAGCCTTTTGGTCTAGAGTGTATTTGGATGATATTTGTTCTGCAGCTACTTGGTCCTCATCTCATAAATTTATTTCTCATTACAAATTGGATTTGACTTCCAGAAGGAGAGCATCCTTTGGTTCCGCAGTGCTCCGGAATATCCTTCCATGAGGGCCTCCCAGGAGTTTAGTAGCTGGGGACTCTGTCCCACAGATTGAAGACCAAATGAAGTAAACTACTTCAGATAAAGAAGTTATGTACTCACCATAACACTCAATCTGAGTAGTTGTACTTCATTTGTCTTCAACCATCCCTCCCCCCTTCCCCCGGACCTTAGCGTATGATAAGCCTACGGGCTGCAGTATAGATCACAAGAAAATTTTCAGTTAGGCTTATCAGTATAAGGTTCAGCAAACTCGATCTGGGGTTGGAAGGCAGTGGAGGTGTATTGTGGTAAGGGGAGGAGTTTGGTGGTCGGAGCTGATGCTAGTAAAAGTTGCCAGCTCTGGTCTGATACGGATCCATAACCCACAGGTTGAAGACAAATGAAGTACAACTATTCAGATGGAACGTTATGGTGAGTACATAACTTCTTTTTATTAGTCCTTGTTTGGCCACTGTACTACATTTTGAAGTTTACTATTCCTTGCAATTAACACATTTATTTCTCTCGGTCTTGTTACCGTTCTGTGCCTTTTTTGTAATGCTTAATGCTAATGTTTTAAAGTGCTGTTGCTGTCTGTTTTTGGAGTGTAGTTTCATATTGGAGTTGTTTGTTGCATATTATGTCAGAAAAAAAAAAGCTTTAAAAATGAGGCCACAAGATTCCCTCCACCAAGACGTACACTAGTTGTGTGTATTGCTTTGGGGTCATTCATTTAGGGCTGGAGTGTGACATCTGTAAATCCTTTGGTTCCAAGGAGGTCGCGTCATCAGGCTAAACTGATTCTGAAAGGACTCTTGCCTGCTCAGTCTCGTAAGAAGGTTAGCCCTTCTGCTAAATTTACAGAGAAAACCAAAGAAAAAGAGACCAAGAAAAGTAAAGTAGCAAAACTGCAGAAAAATAAAAAGTTAGTAAAAGATGGTCCCCGGATCCATCAGCCTCATTGGGCTCGGCAGCCAGACTAAGCAAAATGCCAGATCAAACCCTCGAGTATCTCACCAGCTCAAGGAAAGTTGCAAGTAACAGGCACTGCTCTGAACCTGACACCTTCTCCGGCTCTGAGATTTTTTTGCCAAAGATGATCAGTCCACAACTCCACTCCCCAGTTTTGCAGAAGTCCAGGCACTCTAAGACCTTTTTCTGTAGCCTCTTCGAAGTCAGTGTATTCATTTAGAAGCCTCTCAGACGCAGAAGTTGACAGGATAATGCATAAGTTCTTGAGAAAAGCAGATACAGCTGGAGGTCATCCCATTCTCCTCTCCCAGGACAGATCCAAGGATAGTTCCAGGAGACATAATCATCTTGAGTTCCCAGTCTGACTCTGAACCTATGGTTGATGTTCTGCAGCAGGTCCATGGGAAAAGGACTTAATCTTCTGAATCATTCATGGAAGATGCAGAGGTCTGTGATGGGAAAGGTTCCCCACAATCTTCCTTTGACCATGTCTGTTTTGGAAAATTACTCAAAATGATGAAGCAAAAGGAAGGTTGGTACACTGATAACCCTTCTCAGGAGGAATCTGTGTTCCTGAAAGACTTTGGTGCCACCTCGTCTACCATTTGGGTGTTCCCACCCTCTGGACTTGTACTAGATGTCATAACTCCTAGAGTGTTGAAGGAACCTGACTACTTGGAGTTGATCCTAAAGAAACCAGACAGGACCATGTCCACCCTGAAGAATAAACAGCAGTGGATTAAATGCCATTTGGTAGATGCCATAGTCATTGCAGCAGCCACTAGGAAGGAACTGTCAGAGGAGAGTCTGTCCACCTACCTAGTAGAGAGTCCAGGGCTTTGGGCAGATTTGGAAAATGGGAATATGCTGCAGTGACCTTTTTCATCAGAATTCTAAACTTCATTGCACATGTTCTTCTTTTCCAGAGATTTGACAAAGAATTGTCTGACTCTTTCTCTCAGCTACCCTACCTGCAGATGTCCACAAAAAGGTGGAATCCCAGCTGGCTGTCTTGAACTCATTGTCGAAAGTCTCCATGCGATTACCGTCTAATGCACCTGATGGAGCCACAAGAGCAGTAGACAGTGGCATTGCTTAAGTGCATCCAGGTACAATGGCGTAATGTGACTTTTTTGCAGAGCGCTTCAAGACATCTTTCGTCATTGCCCCTTTTGATGGTTCTACATTTTTTGGACAAAAGATGGACGAATCACTCTGAGTGAACAAGATGGCAACACCTTGTCTGTTGTTGGCATCCTGTTTTCAGCTCTTCAAAGATCCTATTCATGGAATCTGAGAGGAATGAAAAAGATGTGGTTTAGAAAGTCACAGGGCTCGAGCCAAAACACATCCTCAGACGTGCTCGAAGCAGAGGAGGAAATGGCTTCAGTGGACATTGCCCCAGGGGCAGAGGCAGTCCGCAGGATCAAGGGTTTCATGATCCATTCTCAGAGAAAACCCTTCCAGCACATCTGAGAAGTTGCTCGACAGTCACACTCGGGAGGCACTTATTCTTAAAGCCTTCCAGCCTGGCAGGTCATCACTTCAGACAGATGAAGGCTAAGGACAATTACTAGAGGATACACAATTCCCCTTCTGCACAGCCACTTAATTTGGTACTTGGGGCATCCTTTTTCTCTATCAGTTGGAGTCCGCAGCAACAGAAACCTCAAAATTGCCGGAAAAAAGAGCCATCCAGCAGGTCCCACCAGACCAATTAGGTTTTAGCGTCTATTTCAGGTTCTTTTTAGTTCCAGAGAAAACCTGGGAACTGAGGTCCATGGACCTCAGACATTTAAATCAGTTTGTAAAAAAGATGAACTTCTGGATGGTCACAGTTGAGTCCATTGTAATAGTTCTGGTTAAGGACTTAATGGATGTGCTCAATAGATCACCAGGATGCTTATTTTCATATAAAGTTAAACAAGTCCTTCTCTGCTGTTTGGTCTCACCACAGCCCTTCTGGTGTTCAGTAAATGCATGGCAGTAGTTTCATCATTTCTCAGGCTGAAAGGATGTCCGGTGTTTGCCTTCATGGATGATTGGCTCCTCACTGCACCTGCCAGGTACCTCTTGGTTCACCGAAGGGACTTTCTACTCCAGTTGCTTCGTCACCCAGGCATCACAGTAAACATAAAGTGCCAGCTGTTTCCAGTCCAATCCATCGAGTTTATCAGGTACCACCTGAATACAATAGAACAAGTTGCTCCCTTGCCTCTTCAGAGATACCTACGTCTTTGGCAGGTAGGACAACAGGTGATATCTCTGGCCACTCCACCAGCACATCTGGTTTTGAGATTTTTGGGTCTAATGGTCTCCACCATAGGCTTAATTGCATGCACTTATTTTTACGTGAAGGTGCTCCCAGTGGACACTAGCAGTCCAATGGTCGCAAAGTTGCAATTTAATGAAGGCACTGACAAGACGAACTCCTATCTGTAGAACACATTTTCAGTGGTGGATCTCTTTCCACAGGTCCTACGAGGTACCCTTTTTCTCTAACCTCTCCAGCTGCAGTAGTAGTCATGGACGCTTCCCTTTTAGGGTGGGGGCATTATGAAGGGAAGACTTTTCAAGGTACGTGGACTTCATCCGAGGCCAACGTGCACACCAGTGTTCTGGAGGTGAGGGCAATCCTTTGCATTGCAGGCCTACCAGAGTTCTCTCCAGAAGATGTGATAGCAGTACACAGAGAACTCAGCTGCACAGTTTTTCAGAGAGGAATCCAATCATATATCTTATGTCTGGAAGCCATGAGAGTTTGGCAGTGGGCCATGTCTCCTTACCACTTTCTGGTAGCATCGCACACATTGGGGATATCCAGTGTGCAACCAGGTAGGCTGAGCAGGAATTTTCTTCTCCCACACGAGTTTTCTCTTGATCAGATGGTGGCAGAAGACCTTTTTCACCACTGCGGCCATCCTTGCTATGACCTGTTTACTACTTTGAATTACAAACACAGCACACATTTTGCCATTGACCCTCCACATGGTTGGTCATCAAGGGACTGTCTTCTTCACTTTTGGTCCACAAGTCTATTGTACGCCATCTCTCCTTTTCTTTTAATTTCTAAGTTTATCCAGAAGGCAAGGCAGTGCAGAGGAAGGGTAATCATTTTCCTCCTTCTAGCCTTGCCAGGTTTTGATGTTCATCGTATTACACTGCTGCAGTTATTACACTTGGGTTATCCTGCCGTCAGGCGGTCCCGCAGTCTGCCTGAGTTCCAAAGTCCTGGTCCGGCGTCGGTTGCCGTCGCCTTTTCCCTGATGTCAGTGCCGCAGGGGTATATAAGATGCACCCAATGCCATTTTCTCCAGTCTTTCTTGCCGCGCATTACCTGAAGCAGTAGTAGTTCACAAGTGCCGGCCGGCTGACTCCTGAGATTTTCGAAGTCGAATTTCAGATCCGAAGTCTTCAATAAAGCTAAGTACCCCATTGGGGAAACTTTTTTCTTGCCTCAGACCGATGTCAGAAAAAGTTAATAATTGTATTTCTTGTGGAAAGCAAATACCTCATAAGGACTTCCACTCTTACTGTATTCCATGCCTAGGCCCTGATCACGACGTCACTAGTTGTCAGTTTTGTGCTAGATTTAACAAACGCACTATAAAAAGACGTTTTGATTTTGCTTTGCACTACTTTGGCCGAAGGTTCAATTATACGATGCCATCGGATCAGCCGACGACCTCAATACCGAAAAAACGCAAAGACAAGGATAAAGACAGGCATCCGAGGTCCAAAACCAACGACGAAACCTCTTCTAGGCAAGTCGCAGGTTCACCAGTTCTCAGTGAGGCGCTTTCGCAGCCCCTGACACCCGCTACCCCAGAGCCACAGGCCGCTCCCGACTCCCATGTGGAGCCATCTAGGCCTCTGGAAACTCAAGGTATTGGGCCTATGGAAACTAATCCCTCAGATGGGTCCGGAGCCGCTGAGCAGGCATCGGCTTCTGAGGGTGTTTTCAGACCTTCTCATCTTACTATTAGGTCAACAGCCAAGACAAAGGTACCATGAAAGACAAAGAAACAAGTGCAGCATTCTCCTGGACAGGCCTCCATGCCTACGAATCAGATGCTCAAAATGGCCGAAGACCTCATTACTCTAATCAGGGGTTCCCATCTCCCTCCTGAGAAAAGGCCTATGCAGAATACAGAGTATGACTCCTCTGATCAGGTTTTCATTTCTTCTGATTCCTCTTCAGACCAGGGATACTCTCTACCCCCCTATGAGGACTCTTATGCTGAAGAATCTATCCCTTCAGCCTCTCCCCCTGAGGATTTTTCTTTTGGGGAAACTTTACATACCATGAGAGAGCATTTCCATTGAGAAAGTCAGGATTACTCAGAATCCAAGAAAAGGCTCAGGGATTTCCTCTTATTCCCTCAGCACAGGCCCCTGGCTATCCCGTCTGTACTAGATATTGTGGATGATGTGTTCTCTGAATCCAGTTTATCTCCTGACTCTTTGCCCCCTGCTCCAGCCAAGCCAGACAGGTATTACAGAGTCCCCGACTCTCACAAGTTTCTTTACAAAAACCCTTCTGATCCAGAGACTATTTCCCAGGGTCCTAAAGGGGTTAAGGCTTCCATTGCAAAAAATCCAGTACCCTCTGACAGAGATTCCAGAGCTTTGGATAGATGGGGGGGGAAAAAGTATACACTTCTGCAACTTTAGCAGTAAGAGCTTTATATTGCCACTTCCACATGCTTAAGTACCAACAATATTTAATGGCTCAGTTAAAACAGAAAATGCTTGCAAGCTCAGAAGCTCCTGATTGTAAAGAAATGCAGGATTTATTGCATGCAGTTGAACAGGTGGGAAAACATACTCTGCAATGTGGTTTTGATTCTTTAGAGGCTTCCTGTAGAGCTGCAGTTACAGGTTCTGTGATTCGAAGGCATGCTTGGTTAAAAGAACAAAGTTTACCTGATCATGTTAAGGTAAAATTATTGGATGCTCCTTTACAGCACGATACTTTGTTTGGTGTTAAGGCAGAAGAGGTATTAAAGAAAATGGAGGATAAAGCTAAATCTATGCAAACAGTCAAGGATTTCTTACAGGTACAGCCACCTCGGTTTAGCAGAAATTGGCCAACAAAGAATTGGTCCTTTCCAGTGTCGGACAGGACACAGAGAGGCAGATACAGACGCCCAAGGGGCAGATCTCAACCCCAAAGCTCAAACAGACAGCGACAGTGGGGCACCTCAACCCCAAAAGGTGGTGAGGGCAAGTCTCAACCTTATAGGAAACAGTCACAATGACTTTCCCCTTCGTACGCCAAGCACGTCCCTTTTGGAAGCCCCCTTAGGGGGAAAACTAGCACTTTTTTCTCAAAACTGGCAAACAATCACCCAATAGAAATGGGTCCTGAATATTGTGTTTCAAGGATACAGATTCCACTTTCATACGTTACCAAGGCTAAAAGGAATGCCAGACCTGCCACAAAATCAATGGGCAGAGGCACAAAAACAAATTTCAGCCCTCATGGACATGAGAGCAATTCAGAAAGTACCACAACAAGAACAAGGACAAAGATTTTACTCAAGACTCTTCCTGGTCCCCAGAAAGGACAAGGCCTGGAGGCCCATACTAGACCTTTCAATTCTGAATACTTACCTGGATATTCCAAAATTCAAAATGTTGACATTATAGCAACTTCTGCCCATGCTGGGCAAGAAGTTTTGGCTTGTTACTCTGGACCTCAAAGAGGCATACCTGCATGTCCCTATCAGACAAAATTGCAGAAGATACCTCAGATTCACAGCTGGTACAATGCATTACCAATTCTCTGCACTGCCCTTTGGCTTATCTACTGTGCCCAGGGTCTTCACAAAGTGCCTGGCACCAGTAATTGCATTTTGCAGACAAAAAGGAATTCAAATATATTCATATCTGGACGACTGCCTCATTCAAGCTGAGACAAAGGACATTCTTCTACAGCATCTGGCGTTTGTAAAAAGGTTGCTAATTTCTCTAGGGTACACAGTAAACGAAAAGAAGTCAAAACTAGTGCCCTCACAACAGATTACATTCCTGGGTGCCAGCTTAAATACAATGGCCCAGATGGCTTACCTCACGCCAGAAAAACAAATTCAACTAATTCAATATTTCCAAATACTGGCAAGAAAGTCCCATCTCCCTGCAAGAAAAATTCTGCAGGCCCTGGTATTCATGGCATCCTGTATACTACTAATACCCTATGCCAGACTGCATATAAGGAAATTACAATGGTACCTGAAAAGCGTTTGGACACAACACGCTCGCAGTTTAGAAGCAGTTATCCCAATGATTCCCTGCCTACAACTGGAGTTTCGATGGTGGGCACAGACATGTCACCTAAACAAGGGTCAGCCTTTTACCCAACCCACAACCAGGCAAACTCTAACAACAGATGCTTTGGATTACGCCTGGGGAGCACACGTGGCAGGAAAATGCATTCAGGGCAAGTGGACCACAGACCAGATGCATCTTCACATCAATCAAAAAGAGATGTTAGCTGTTCAAAATGCCCTAACAGCTTTCAAGGACCTTCTACATCCGGGACAATTACTACTAAAGACCGACAACACCACAGTAATGTGGTACATAAACAAGCAAGGGGGCACTCATTCTTATCCCCTATGCAGGCAAGCCATGACCTTGTGGAACACAGCTCTAACTTATCAAGTTCACCTGCAAGCACAATTCCTGCCAGGAAGGAAAAATACTCTGGCAGACGACCTAAGCAGAAATATCATGGACCCTCACGAATGGAAATTAAATCCACAAATATTCAGCATGGTAACACAAAAATGGGGATGCCCAGACATAGATCTCTTTGCCTCCCCACTGAATTGCCAACTACAAACATTCTGCACAAGGACTTATCACAAACAAGCATGGAAAGTGGATGCTCTTCTGTTCAGCTGGGAAAACCTAAAAGTTTATGCCTTCCCACCACTACCTCTCCTATCAAAGGTACTCCTAAAAGTCAGACAAGAAAAACCACTGATGATCCTGATTGCCCCAGACTGGCCACGCCATTACTGGTACCCTATCTTAAGGAAGTTGGCTCAAGGCCCACCATGGATTTTGCCTCAAATTCCACACCTTCTGACTCAACAAAACAATCAGATCCTGCACGGTCAACTCAAAACCCTAAACCTGGCTGCATGGCAGATACATTAGTCAACCAGGCAACACCTCTCTCTAAAGCCGTTATGGATGTCATTTTGGAGGCCAGGAGACCTAGCACCAGGAAAAATTACTCAGAAAAATGGAAAAGATACTGCGCCTGGAACCAGGCTCAAAACCTTGACCCTCTGGTTCCAAGCATTCATCAGATTTTACAATACTTAACTGAGATGCTGGACAGAAGCCTATCCTTTTCATCAATTAAGATCCACCCCTCTGCCATTTCAGCGCATTACAACACGGATCCTCCTTTGTTCTCTCATCCCTTGTTAAGGCAGTATCTCAGCGGGGCTAAAAACATAAGACCGCCCCGGAGATCACCAACACCAACTTGGGACCTCAACTTCGTTTTGGAAAAACTGACACTACCACCTTTTGAGCCAGCCAATACAGCCGATCTAAAATTTTTATCATGGAAAACAGCTCTGCTTCTGGCAGTAACTTCAGCACAAAGAGTCTCGGAGCTACAGGCACTAATGGCAGTGGAACCTTTTATAATTTTTCATAATTTTTCATCAGGACAAGGTATCTTTAAGGACTAACCCTACCTTTATGCCAAAGGTGGTATCTAGTGTGGCTCTTAACCAAACCATCCATTTGCTAACTTTTTATCCAAACCCCCAGAATAAAGGGGAGAAACTTCTGCATTCTTTGGACATACACAGGCAGCTACGCTTCTACTTGGACAAAACAAAGGCTTTCAGGAAAACTGAGCAACTGTTTGTAGCATATGCTGCAGGATCACAGGGCAAGGCTATCTCAAAGCAGACTATATCCAAATGGATAGGACACTGTATTCGGTACTGCTACACGCAACATGGAAAATCAGTCCCAAACAACATTAAGCCACATTCCACCAGGGCAACAGCCATTTCAACAGCCTTTCTCAGAGGAGTACCTACCAAGGAAATTTTGGAGGCTGCAACTTGGAGTTCAGTGCACACCTTTACCAAACATTACCACCTGCCGCTTTACTCTAAATCCAGAGCAGGCTTTGCCATTGCAGTTCTGCAGGGCCTCATAGCCAAGCCTAACTCTTTATAGACCAGCCAACCAACCTCAGCTTTGGGATTCTACCCAAGTGTAATGACTGCAGCAGTGTAACACGATGAACATAGTACAGTTTTGTACCTACCATAAATGTAGATGTTCGAGTGTTCACACTGCTGCAGTCCAGGTTACCCTGCCTCCATCTCCTCTGAACTAGCAGGACTTATCTATACCTTTCTATCTTATACTACCTTTGGGGTATATTTGCTGGTAACTCAAGCTATTGTTTCTATTTTACATATTTATTTTTGATTAGCAATATATATTGCCTTCCTACTTGGGGGCACCTGACATCAGGGGCAAGAAAAACTGAAGAAAATGGCGTTGGGTGCATCTTATATACCCCTGTCGCACTGACGTCAGGGAAGAGGTGACAGCAACTGACGCCAGACCAGGACTTTGGAACTCAGGCCGACTGCGGGACCGCCTGATGGCAGGATAACCCAAGTGTAATGACTGCAGCAGTGTGAACACTCGAACATCTACATTTATGGTAGGTACAAAACTGTACATTTCCTTCCCTGTGGCCTCATCTGCTTTGTCCTCCCTGAACACTGGCGCGCAGACCAGATCATCTCTCTGTCCTGCCAGGGTATCCTCCATAGGGCTTCTCCACAATCAAGCTAACCAAATGGTTCCTCCAGTTATGATGATGGCCAGGGATGCCAGGTGTTCAAAGCAGGTGGTTCGCAGCCTCTTAACTTCATAAAAGTTTAGCACAAGAAAGATGTATTTAAACAAGTGGAAAAGGTTCTGTATTTGGCCCTAGCACCCCTGCTGATACTAGATTTCTTGTCGGAGCTTTTTCAGAATGGTTCTAGTTTCTCCATAATTAGTAGCGGCAATTTCAAACTTTCATGTTGGTTAAGGTCAAACCCCTATTGCCGTTCTCAGTGTTGCTAAAGCCTTTCTTAGGGGCACTCTCCATTTCAGGGCTCTGCTCTTCCTCGGGATATTACCTTGACGTTGCAAGCTTTAACTCTGTTTCCCTTTGAACTGTAAGCCACAGCATATTTGAAATTTTTGTCATGGAAAATGTTCTTGGTAGCAGTCATTTCTGCTAAACAAATCTCTGAATTACAAGCACTGTTCTGCGAGCCTTCTTACTTAGTTTTTCACAAAGATGGGTTTTTCTAAGACCGAACCCAATCTTCATTCCCAAGATGCCATCCAAATCTATTTTACACCAGTCTATCAATCTCCCAGTCTTTTTTTTTTTTTCTCCAGCATATTCAAACAAAGGTGACTATACTATTCCCATGTTATGTATACATAACAGTTTGAGATTTTATCTTCATCGCACTAAGGATTTTAGAAAATCAGACCAACTTTTTGTGCCTTTTAATGGTCAAAATGGGTAAAAAAGTATAAAAGGTTACGCATTCCAAATGGTTGGCTGAGTGCATTTCTTAGTCCATGAAAAACTGAATATTCCCTTGTCCAATAAGGCCACAGCCCACTCCACAAGATCGTTACAGCGTCTGCTGCCTTTCAGAAAAGTTTGCCTATTGTTGAGATATGTGCAGCTGCAACCTGGTCCGCAATACAGACCTTTGTGTCTTATTATAAATTTGATGTACATTCCAGATCTCATTCATCCTTTGGCTCAACAGTGCTCAGGAATGTCCTCGCTTGAGGCCATTCAAGGAAGAGGTAGCTTAGTATTCTATCCCAACTGTTGAACATGATGAAATTTGACAACAATCTGGTTATGTATTTACCATAATGACTGATCCTCTTCAGTTATTCCAGCGTCCAGTCTAAGCATAGAAGAACCATCTTCTTTGAGCCTGTTAGATATTCTGGGAGGTTCTTCTCTGGGTGGCCAGGGAAAGAGGCCTCATGCCAGGGGAGAAGTACCGTATCGTAGCTGGTCTTAGTTTACTGAGGTCCCCGAAAAGAAAAACAAAAGGTTCGACATTGTTCATCTGAGGATATGGTGTCTGTTCATAAAGATGATTTCCTTACTGTTACCAGGAAGTTATTACAGGATGTTGATACTGGAACTCTGAACTCCTTGCTAGAGTGCAATCTCTATAAAGAAATTCCGGAGGAAAATTTGTTAAGAGAATTCTGATTTTGACAGAGAGGTCATCTTCTCCTGGATATTCCCAATCGCAAAAGTTTGATTCTGAGGAATGTTAGTTCTCTCCAACTCCAATAGAGGGATATTCTTTTTCAAAAGCTATTTTCAGGATGAATGAGGTATTTTTGTGGGAACAGGTGGATGCTCCCCCTGAAATTAGATACTTTGTCGCAAGTGGATGTGCCACATACTACATCCATTCCTCCTATTTTACCAGCCTTTGAGGATGTGTTGTATTCCACCTGTAATATCTCCAAATATCAACATTCAGTCCCCAAAAAAAGCAGCTAGACTTTAAAGTCCCTCAAGCTAGGATAGTATAAGAAAAAAACTTGTCAGTACTGGTTGATATTTAAGAACTTTTCTTTAGATTAAGCACTAGTAGGTTCAGTCTGCTTGAGTTGGTGGTAGCTCAGGTGGATGTAAAAAAAAAAAAAAGATCCTACAAAGCTTGTTGAAAAGAATAGAGCAAGATCCCCATTGCCCTAGCCAAATTTCCCTAGTAGTTAAAAGTACTACCTTGGATCGCCCCTAAAATGAGTCCACTAGCATAGTGGGATGAACAAGGTCAACAACTGATAACTAAATAAAAAGGATTTAGTCTCAACTCAGAAACTGGAGAGAAAATTCTTGCATCTTGCTCTGTGCTGTATTGAAGCTTTAGCATTACTTTTTATTGCTCTATACAATTTGTTACATTACTGAATGGCTAAATGGATACTGCCATATCAGTGTGATTTTTTTTTCAGTCTTTCTTGCATAGTTCTATTTATGTCCCCATAATGTGAAAGCCTGGATAAAATAAACTGAGAGTCCTGTTTTGCCATTCAGCTACAATGATTGTGCTTTTTATTCATTGGCTTCTTAAACAGTCTCCTGAAAGAATGTCATTGTAGTGATTGTGATTTATGGTGCATTTAAAGCTTTATCTGAATTAAATATCTTTATTGTCATTTTTTTAAGTAATTGAAGATGTAGGTCTAGCAAAGACTAACACACTATATTAACTAATACTGTGTAGCAGATTTTGCTCTGTTCTGTGACTAACATGTCTCATCATTGATCTGATAAGCCATTTTCAAGTAACTTTTTTTAGTATTCAGTGCAACTATGCTTAGTTTTGTGCAGTTTGATGAACAGCAGCACTTCACTGGCCAAAATGAGTATGTTCCTTTTTTTTTTTCTTTGCAATGGAGATGACGGCCGCCATTATTTTACACTTGCTACGCAGTGCTTTTGCTGTTTATCAAGTGTAAAAAATTAAAAAAAAAAAAAAAAGTGTCCGCGTGTGTGTGACTGTGACTGCATGCCTGAAAGTGAGTGAGATTGCTTGAGCAATTTTTTTTACTAACCAGCACTTCTGCTGTGTAGCGAGTGTAAAACTAAAACAAATGGATAATTAAAAAAAGGAAAGTGCATGTATACATTTATGAGTCTGTGTTTCTGTCTGTGTATGTGCATGTATGGGTGCTTATGCAAAAAGGTATGTGTGTTTGTGTGTGAGCGGTTGAGCAGTGGATGCAACTAATTTAAAATTTTAAGAGGTATGCATGCATACCTCTCAACCTCTTAGCTCAAGAAATTTGGATACGGCCTAAAATGGAGGGACAAAGTCTCAAAAATATGGACAGATTTTAAATGTTGCTCTCTTATACAATGAGAGAGTTGCTGTAATGACAGGATTTATATTGACATGCATTTTCAGTAACTCGGAGACGCACCTGATTTTTGACTCAATTTTTTTTTTTTTTTTTTTTTTTAATGCCCTTCCAGGGGTGTAGAGGCCTTCCACCTGTGGCATTCTGCCTCAGAACACCTCTGGATGGGCATTAATTACACAGTAACACACACCTCAGGCAGTATTGCTTGCTTGATTACTTCAGAGAGCAATTTAATGCTCAGAATGTACAGCTACGGTGAGTGATTTAACTATGAAGACTGTAGGAGTGTGAGCTTGTTGATGACATGTAGACTGTAACAAATTCCTTGCAGAAACATCACTATATGATCTCTGTGTGGCAAAATAAAGGCAGAAATTTAAACTGAAATGTTCTGGGTGCTATAGTGAGAGGGTGGGAAAATGGTAACTCTGGGATGAGATTAAGTACAAACAAATGAAATTATTCAAAAGATATAAAGCTTTTAGAACAGCCGTTATTTTACCCTGCTTAGTTAGATAAGGCAGCGTCTCATTACTTTCTGCTTAGAACAGACGTGTCCAGCCCGTGACCATGTAAGTCCAAATTCAACACTTTTTTTAAAAAAATTTTTGTACCTGTGACCTTTAACCTTAACATCAGTGTGCCCATGCGCCAAAGCACCCTTTCCATTAGTTTTTTTGTGCCGAAATAGGAGCTGTGTGTTATTGCTGAAGAAGAGGGCTTTGTCGTTGCCTTTAAAAGGGACAGCACCTCCTAAGTGTATTGATAGGTAAGTAAGAACCAACTTATTAAAGTAAAATCCTGCTGTTATTTTTTTATACCATTCTAGAGGTAGCAGAGATGCATACTGCCATCGGATAACCGAACTTGATGGATTTTTAGATGAAGTCTATAAATGGGATGCAAGTTTTTTAGGAAAATGGGTTTGCCTAATATATAATTATATTAATAACAGATAAGTACTGTTCCCACATCCCAAAAGACATGTTGTAGGTATATTTGACACACTAAATTGGCCCTAGGTGTGAGTGCTTGCATGTGTGTGCCTTCTGTGGAAGATTGGCCGCCGGGCTGGCAACTCGACACCGTAAAACTCCACTGCCAATCATGAGCGGACAGTTGATCCGCTGTTGTGACCCCTAACCGGGAAAAGCTGAAAGAAGAAGAAGATTAATGATTAAAGCTAGTATACCGTTGATTCCCATGAACAAGGCAGCTTGGGTAGATCTAAGTAATTATTATCCAAAGCAGTAATACATGTAAATGCAAAGGTATTTGCCAGTGCAATAGTTATGAGATTAGACATGGTTTTCCTGCTTATAATTCAACTGCAATAAATTGGATTTATAAGATGATAGAAAGTAGTAGGTAACTGGTGGGGGTAGACCCATCTATTTGTTCATGCAGACAAATGAAAATACCATGGATAAAGTGCATGTTGTTATTTTCAAACTTAGGAAAGTGAGACATTGGATTGGGGATTAATACCTTGTGCTAAAAAAGGAGATTTTGGACATTCAGTTTTAGCTTAAGTAAATGCACTTGAGACTATACCAGGGTTTGATATTTTTGTGAATGGGGTATGTTGAATGAAAGTTGTACTGAGAGAGATGTATAATTGTGTACTCACGTGAAGTATAATGGTAAACAAAATGACAATTTTTTTTCTAGTCTCACAGTAATTCTTTTATATAAAAATCTTTATTAAGTCACAAGTAAAACAGTGACACAGGTGAACATGCATTATTTCTCTACCTCAAGAAAAGGTGAAGTAGCAAATAATTTTGACATGACTTGAACTAGTGGCATGCAGAACTCCGGCACTCTTTACCCCTTCAAGCTTCTCAGCACTGTGTAATACAGTCAGTTTTTAGATCCAAATATTCCAGATTGTTGCTAATTTCCCTTGCAGTGAGAGATTTGTTAGTTGTTGTTTTGGGAATATTTTTTTCCAAGAATTACAGTTCTGTACATTTGGTCATATAAAGTTTAAGACAAATGTATTTCTTTACTTCTGCAGATGTATTTCTCCACTCTGACTTCATTTAACTCATGGATGTTTATTAGATTACTTGCTGCTCCATAGACTAGTACCAGAGCTTGGGAAATAATTACAGCAAAGTTGTAACATAACCATTAAGCCTCTAATAATCAGTTTTCCACTCTATGGTCACAAATCTTTTAGTTCCAGGATCTTGTATAAGACAAAAAGAAAAGTAGAATGTCATACTTTTGTTGTTATTGCCTTATGTATCTGGTCACCCATTTATTTGTTCATTTGTTTTCTCTGAGAGCTTTCCTTCACTTGCTGATGGGCAACAGTAGTCTAAAGAAGCTATATCAAGTGGTTCAGCTCATTGAGCCATTCCATTTTTCAGTAAACCATGTTGATATCACTAGGCTTGTTGTGACCTCTCTGCAGCAAAAACTTGAGATGGTGTTTATATAGTTGGGGAGGGGTCTTTAGACACTGTTCATACCAGGTTAAAAGTGCAGAGAGGTATGCATCTGTTTCATTTCTGATGCTCTGTGTTAATGAACTTCATTTGGATCTATTCAGCAGCTTATGAATGTGAAGTGAAGGCTAGCTCACTCACTTACATATGTATAATTTTGTTGGTTGCAGCTTGAGGGGTGTGCTTGAATTTTATATAAGAAAAGTTAGACTTGAATTACTTAATATTTGCATTTTGTCCGTGTTGACTTTTTTAATGGAATGAATTCTGTTAAACAATGTTAAATTATTTTTCTGTATGCTGTAAACTGCTTCAGTAAAAAGTTCCTTTACTGTTAAATTCTGTGGGGTCTTAACCTGAAACTATTCTACTACTAATTTAAGCAGATGAGAGCTCGGTTTAATCTTCATCCAATGGATGGTACTTCAGGAGTGTAGCGCACCCTCCTAATGGTACAGTGTAGTGGCAGTACCAGAACTTGACTCAAAAGTATCGGGTGTGGGGAAAGAATGGATGGTGGTCTGATCTTTCTGGCATCTGTGAGATGTGAGAACATGCAGTTTTGATTGAGTTAAGTGACAGAGTGGGCCACAGTTATTTGCAGAAAAGCAGTGTAGTTGATGTTCTTCATCTCACATTGCTGCAGTCCTTACATATGGGTAGTCAACTGTCCTCGGTCGGCCCGAATACCAAAGTATTAGGCTGACGTCGGTCAAGGCGCTTAAAACTGACATCAGAACGTCAGGGTACAAAAGCGCATGACCGACGTCATTTCCTCAGTCTTTTTTGCCGCATGGTCCGATGCAGAAGCAGCGTTGCAAGTGCCGTTCGGCGTTCTGAAATTTTTCGAATTCGGAGTTTCAGACTGAATCCAAGTTGGCTAAGTACCCCGTTGGGGATTATTTTGGTTTTTTCTTGCCTCAGTGTTTTACCGGATGTCAGAAAAAGTGAATAACTGTATTTCTTGTGGGAAACAGATACCGCATAGGGATTATCATTCTTTGTGTATTCCTTGTTTGGGGCCTGAGCACGACGTTGTTGGGTGTCGCTTTTGTGCTAGGTTCAATAAACGCACTATTAAGCGAAGGTTGGATTGTGCTAGGCTGGTCTTTGGGAAGCGGTGCAATTATAACATGCCGTCGGATTCTCCGGCCCGCTTCTGTAAGAAGCGCAAAGACAAAACAGTTAAACCCAGGCAAGATGAGTCGTCCGTTCCGGACGCCGGTTCTTTAGAGGCTTCAGTGGAACCGGTGGTTCCGACGGAGACTTCTCTGGAGTCTCAGGGGGTGACTTTGATTTTGCAGGAGGTGGTCTCTCAGGAGGCAGGTCAGGCTGAAGGGGCTTCCCAAGTTACTGTACTCCCCTCCCTTCCTAGGGTGGTTAGGCCTTCTCCTTCTGTTTCCAAGGCTTCTCCCAGAGGCAGGCCAGTTTCAGCTTCTGTTGGTGTCACTCCTAGTTCAGCAGGGTCTGTGCCTAAGAAGCACATGCTTAAAATGGCAGAAGATTTAATTACTCTGATTAGAGGTTCTATGTCCCCTCCTGATGAGGCCTAGGGTGGAGCCAGAGTTGGGAAGTTTTGAGCAGGCTTCGGATATTTCAGAGTCTTCAACTGAAGACTTGCAGGACTATTCTCCTTATTCTGATTCTGATGCAGATGATTCCACTCCTTCTGCTTCTCCTCCAGAGGATTTTTCTTTTTCAGAGACACTTCATTCTATGAGGGAACATTTTAAGTGGGAAGGTCAGGACTTCTCTGATTCTAGGAAAAGGCTTAGGGAGTTTTTGCTGTTACCCCAGCATAGGCCCTTGGCTATACCCCCTGTTCTGGATGTTGTGGAAGATGTGTTTGCAGAGGCTTCTCTTAATCCTGATTCTCTGCCTCCTGCTCCTGTTAAACCGGATAGGTATTACAGGGTGCCTGAGGCTCATAAATATCTTTATAAGAGTCCTAGGGCGGACCCAGAAGCTATTAGTCAAGGCCTCTGTTGTAAAAAATCCGGTTCCTCTAGGTAAAGAAGCCAGAGCTTTGCATAGATGGGGAAAGAAGGTCTATACATCTTCTACCTTAGCTATGAGGGCTTTGAATTGCCAGTTTCATATGTTGAAATATCAAAACTTTCTTCTTTCTCAATTGAAGTCTAAGGTGGATGCTCTGGCGGGAGGCATTGAGTGTAAAGAGTTGCAAGATTTGGTGCATGTCTCTGAACAAGTGGGTAAGCATTCATTACAGTGTGGTTTTGATGCTGTGCAGGCCTCGTCTAGGTTGGCTGCCACTGGCTCAGTTCTTCGCAGGCACGCCTGGTTAAAGGATCAGAATTTATCTGACCATGTTAAGACAAGGATTTTGGATGCTCCTTTGCAGTCTGATGTGTTGTTTGGTTCACCTGTGGAATCAGTCTTGAAGAAAATGGAAGACAAGGCTAAGTCTATGCAGGCTGTTAAGGATTTTTTGCAAGTTCAGCCTCCCAAGTTTAGTAGGAATTGGCCTGCTAAGGGGTGGACGATCCTTCTTATGATTCTCAGTCTAGGGGTAGATCTAGACGTGGTAGGGGCAGAGCTCAGAGTTCTTTCAGGCCTAGAACAGGGAGTTCACCTGCACAATCTTCGGGTGAGGGCAGGGGCCAGGCCTTTCGTAAACAGGCCCAATGACCTACTTTTTCAGCTGCCAGATCCTCCTTGCCTGGCAGCACCTTTGGGAGGAAGGTTAGCACTCTTCAAGGAAAATTGGATGTTGATTACCCAAGACAAATGGGTATTGGATATCATACACCAGGGTTACAAGTTTTATTTCCATACCTTGCCTCCTTTCAAAGGCATGCCGGACGTTCCTCCTCAGCAAAGACTAGAGGCTCGCAAGCAAATTTCTTTACTACTTCAAATAGGGGCCATACAAACGGTTCCTCTGCCAGAAGTGGGCCTAGGATTTTATTCTCGCCTGTTTCTAGTACCAAAGAAAGGAAACACGTGGAGACCAATTTTGGATTTATCCATCCTCAACACATATCTGGACATTCCCAAGTTCAAAATGTTAACGTTACAACAGCTTTTACCTCTGCTGGGCAAAGATCACTGGATGGTGACTCTGGATCTCAAAGAGGCTTACCTTCATGTTCCTATCAGGCCCAGTTGCAGGAAGTATCTGCGTTTGGCTGGGACTTCACATTATCAGTTCTCTGCATTGCCCTTTGGCTTATCTACTGCGCCCAGAGTGTTCACGAAGGTTCTGGCTCCAGTGGTAGCTTTCTTCAGGCTAAGAGGAATACAGATCTATCCTTATTTGGACGATTGCCTGATTCTGGCCCAAGAAAAGGACGAACTTCTTCATCATTTACAGTATGTGATGGCAGTGTTAAGATGCCTGGGGTATTCTGTGAACGAAATAAAGTCCAGTCTAGTACCCTCTCAGGACATGTGCTTTCTGGGTGTGAGACTGAATACAGCATCCCAGATGGCCTTTTGACCCCGGACAAACAAAAGAATCTTTCTCTTTACTTCCACCAGTTGTCTCATCAGTCCAGGCTGACTGCAAGGACAGTCCTTCAAGCCTTGGGGTTCATGGCATCTTGTATTCTGGTACTTCCCAATGCCAAACTGCATATGAGGAAGCTACAATGGTATCTCAAGAATGTATGGACACAGCACTGCCAAGATTTGGACACTGTCATTCAAATAATACCTTGCATTCAAAAGGAATTTTTGTGGTGGGCTCAGGAATGTCACCTAAACAAGGGACTCTCTGTGACCCGGCCAGAGGCGAGTCAGATTTTAACGACAGATGCCTCAGACAAAGCTTGGGGAGCTCATCTAAATGGAAAATGGATACAAGACACGTGGCCTGCCAGACTTCAACATCTACATATCAACTTGAAGGAGATGTTAGCAGTCCAATTTGCATTGATAGCTTTCAAGGATTTACTTCTTCCAGGGCAGGTGTTGATTCAAACAGACAACACAACTGTCATGTGGTACATCAACAAGCAAGGGGAACGATTCTTATCCTCTATGCAGACAAGCAATGATTTTGTGGGAGACTGCTCTCAGTTTACAGCTAAATCTTCAGGCAAGGTTTCTGCCAGGAGCACAGAACTCCTTAGCAGATGTGTTGAGCAGACAAATTATGGATCCCCACGAGTGGAAATTGGATCCTCATGTATTCCAGAGGTTGACAGTGTTATGGGGAACTCCAGACATAGATCTGTTCGCTTCTCCACTAAATTACCAGCTGCCAAAGTTTTGCACAAAAAGGTTTCATCCCTCAGCTTGGACAGTGGATGCTCTCTCATTCAATTGGAGCAATCTTCACGTGTATGCTTTTCCACCTCTGCCTCTCCTCCCAAAGGTACTGCTGAAGGTCAGACAGGACATGCCAAACATGATTTTAATAGCTCCAGATTGGCCTTGACAGCACTGGTACCCATTACTGAGAAGTCTGGTACAGGAGCCTCCATGGCCTTTGCCTTCGATTCCTCACCTGCTGTCTCAGGAGAACGGTCATTTACTCAATGTCAAACTTCATTCTCTACATCTGACAGCCTGGCATATTCTGGTTTAAACCCTGGAGGGTCTCAGCTTCCACAACAAGTTTTGAATGTTATTTTGGAGGCCAGAAGGCCTAGTACAAGGAAAGTTTACGCAGATAAATGGAGGAGATTTTTATTTTGGAGTACAGCAAAGGACTTTGATGTTTCTAAACCTAATTTAAGTGTGGCACTTCAATACCTTACTGAGTTATTGGACAAAGGTTTGTCCTTCTCCTCTATAAAGGTTCATGCTGCAGCAATCTCTGCTCACTATGACTGTGACCCACCATTATTTTCTCAGCCTTTGTTTAAGCAATTTCTTAGAGGGGCAAAGAATATAAGACCCCACGTAGAGCTCCTACTCCTGCTTGGGATCTCAATTTTGTGTTGGAGAAACTCACTCTACAACCTTTTGAGCCTGCAGCATCGGCAGAGTTGAAATATTTATCTTGGAAGACTGCTTTTTTGTTGGCCATTACCTCTGCGAGAAGGGTTTCTGAATTACAGGCCCTTATGGCAGTTGAGCCTTTCTTAATTTTCCACAAGGATAGGGTGTCTTTGCGTACTAACCCTTCTTTTATGCCTAAAGTGGTTTCTAGTGTGGCTTTAAACCAAACTATTCATTTGCCTACTTTTTATGCAAACCCCCAAAATAAAGGGGAAAAGATTTTGCACACTTTGGATATTCACAGACAGTTGCGATATTATTTGAGCAGAACTAAAGGGTTCAGGCAGTCTCAGCAGTTGTTTGTTTCTTTTGCTTTGGGTTCTCAGGGCAAACCTGTTTCAAAACAAACTATTTCTAAGTGGATTGGTTTTGTATTGCTTTCTGTTATTCCCATCATGGTAAGGAGATTCCAGCTGGGATTAGGCCTCATTCCACTAGGGCTACTGCCACTTCTACAGCTTTTTAAGGGGTGGCTACTAAAGATATTTTGGAAGCAGCTACTTGGAGTTCAGTGCATACTTTCTCTAAGCATTACCACCTTCCACTTTACTCTAAATCTAGGGCTGGATTTGCAACTGCAATTTTACAAGGCATGTTGGCAGCTCCTAATGCTTTATAGTTTTGCCATCCTCCCTTACCTCTGCTTTGGGATTCTACCCATATGTAAGGACTGCAGCAATGTGAGATGAAGAACATAGTACAGTTTTGTACCTACCATAAATGTAGATGTTCGAAGATCCACATTGCTGCAGTCCAATTTACCCTCCCTCCTTCCCCTCTGTTGTTGAAGGTGGTGGTGTGGTTTGTGTTGTACATATTGTAAATATGGTTAGTGCACGGGTGGTTGGTTGGGTTTTGCTGGTTTTTGGCTTTGGCCTGTCTTGTTAGGGCCTTCTGACATCTGGGGCAAGAAAAGACTGAGGAAATGACGTTGGTCATGCGCTTTTGTACCCTGACGTTCTGATGTCAGTTTTAAGCGCCTTGACCGACGTCAGCCTAATACTTTGGTATTCGGGCCGACCGAGGACAGTGGACTACCCATATGTATGGACTGCAGCAATGTGGATCTTCGAACATCTACATTTATGGTAGGTACAAAACTGTACTTTTCTATATTGAATAATGTTTCCCTTTGAACACTATGCCGTTTGTCGGAAATAGTTCAGGGAAGTGCTCATTAGATGGCCTTTGTCTGCAGTGAATCCTTGTAGTGCCCCCCCCCCCAATCCCAACAGGCACTGCTTTGAAGTCATATTTTTAATGCTTGCAGTTGCTAAAGTGAAGGGAAGTTCCTTAATGTAGTAATGAATCTTTTGGTACACTGAGAATATGATTCACTCATTTCTTTCTGTATACCAAGCCCCTGTATTCCTTCATTACAAGGATCTTTTCAGTAGCTATGCAAAGCAAGTTAAAACGCATAATGAAATTGCATGTTATGGGTTATTTGGGCTCTTGGTAGAGTCTCAAATTCTGAGATGATGTGTAGGTCTAGATCAGTTCATCAGAGTGATCAATGGCTACATTTTAATGTCTTGAAGGTCAGTTAGCCAGAATTAGTATCTATGCTAATTACTTTGCTCTTCTTCATTAAACACATTATTTCTGATGAAGTCTTATGATTTGTGCAGCTGGAAACACCATTAATATCGCTGCTTTTACATAAGTGTAACTTGTCTTATTCCCCCACCCTTGCCAAACTTCTGACACACTATTTGGCTTCTCAGAGGTCATCTGTTATGATTGCCCAGTTCCCGTTCCTGTTTGGGGGTGGTTAATTCCCCTATCCCCTTCTCCCGTGTAAAAATCAGGAATATTATTACAGCTTCTTTGCATTAAAATTCAGCTGCTGCACTTTGAGCTCTGTACTGCTCTTTAAGCTCTGTACGTGACGTTGCGAGAATGACAAGTACACACACAGTAAAGTACAATTTCCCTTAAGAGTGCACAGAGATCACAGTCAGTCTGGGGGCTGGTTTCTCCCTCTTTCTTCAGATCCCCAATAAGACACCCCGCACAGCTATTAGGGTTATGATCTTAGTTGTGTGGTCAAGCCAAAACCTCCAGCACCCTCTCTGTCCAACCAGTGCTTAGTGTCCCTGCCCAAGTAGCTGACACGCACACACACACTTTGAAATTTGATTTCTATACAAACACACAGACACTCTGGGGAAGGCTGCACAGGTTCACTAGCTATGGCCCCTTCTACCCAGGCTATAAGGTAGTACCAGTTGCCACCAGCCACTCTTACTTATCAGCTACTGTAAGGCCCTTCCCAAAGGGTGACCAATCTTACTGTGTAATGTTACTATTATCCAGATTGTGTGACCCAACAGCAAGGCTACTGCAGTGGCCCATACAGTGTCACCAAATACATATGCAAGTACTCTTAAGAGCTTAAATATCTCTAAACAAACTAGCCACAATTAAAAGGTTTAAATATATTTTATAATAAATAATAAAAGAACAAGGAAATACTCGACTCAACACAGTGATAGAGTTCAGAATCACAGGAAATATTTTAAAACATTGCAGGACAGTCTCACATAAATACAGAAAACATATGTCTGTTGTCAGATGCTGAAGAATTTGAAATGGTTCAGTCTAGCTGCTAATTGGACAATGGAAACCTTTATTTTCCTGCTTATTTTATTTATTTTTTTTTTTTACTTTGGTAACCTGCAAAGTGATTATACTCAATGTAATTCTTCCACAACCTGACTTAAATACAAATAAGTAAATGCACAACTGCACAGATGGTTAAAACATACCCAAAGGGGCTGATACATTTTTCGGCATTTAGCTTGAGGCCATGTTTCTGCACCAGTCATTTGTTTGGGTGAGACAGTCTTGTAGCTTATTCAAAATTGTTTTAAGTCAGTAGTATGAGCTCTTTACTTAATTGCAAATTTGTTTGCTTATTTTTGTGGATTATAGTATTGTAGGACTGCTAATGTTGACATTTTGCATACTTGGACTGCTGGAGTGGTTTTCACAGTGACAGATGTATTCATGACTTGCATAATTTCAGTGACCGATTCCAAAGATATTATGTAATGTGCATTTCAAAAGGAGTGCTCAGTTTGATAATACCATTTAAGATGGCAAATAGAAATCTGCGGGAGCCATCCGTAAAGTGAAGTTGTTTGTTTTTGAGTACTGAAGGACAAAGAATTGCAGGTTTCATCATTCCTGCAAGCTGTGCATACTGATAAACCCTCTTTCATCTTCAGACCAGCCTCACCAAATAGCAGTGCAGCAGCAAGAAATGTGACAGCAGCTTCATCCGCAGAGTGTTCGCCACTTTATCAATGCTATCAAGTGACTAAAAGCAGAGACTTTAGCTGTGGATTACTTGACAGTGCCAGATGCAGTCATGATTTGCATAATTTCAGGGACGTATTCCAAAAATATTCCATAATGTGCATTTCAAAAGTAGTGCTCACTTTGATAATCCCATTTAACATGGCAAATAGAAAACTGTGGGAACCATCCATAAAGTAAAGATTACAACTTGAAAAGACATTACGTGCAAAAACATGCTGTCAAATTCGATGCATTCCAAGTAATGTTTCATAGAGACTAGATAGAATTAAAAAGTAAACTTTCATCGAAACAAAATTTTTTTTTTTTTTTTTTAAGTTGCAACTCAATCCGATTCTATTTATAAAACTAGTTGTGTGGTAGCAAATCTGTTTGCAAAAAACTGAAAACCATTTACTGATGGTGAGTTCAATAACCTAAGTATGGAAAAAGTTCCAGATGTACTTTATCCTGATAAAAAAACAGATTTTTCTAAAAATCAGTTTTTCTCTCCAGACTATTAACAGGTGAATTGAAGAAACTGGAAAATCTATTCAAAGAGATCTGAAGAGTTGTTGTTGTTGTGTCTTTCGACTTTTCCCGGTTAGGGGTTGCCACAGCAGAACTCCGGTCCGCTAATGATTGGCAGTAGATTTTTACATGCTGAGTTTCAGGCCCAGACGCACAACCTTCAATGAAGGTACGCCCATTCACGCATGTCTCCACACAGAAGACGCTGTAGCTGAGAATCGAACAGGACATCTTACTGTGAGGTGACAACGCTACCGCAGCACCACCACCACATTCTGAAGAGTACAGCTGCCAATTTCAAATTTTATGCTTTGGCAATAGGTGAAAGTACTGTTGATAAACATACTACTCAACTTGCCATTGTTTTTAGTGGTGGTGTTGATAACGAATATAGTGTTACTGAATAAATGGTTTCTTTAGTGCCATTAAAAGACACAACTAAATCTCTTGATTTGTTTGAAGCAGTAAGTAATGTTACAGCAATTTTCTTTAACCTTTCCCAACATATTTGGTATAGCTTCTGATGGTGCAGTAGCATTTGTTGGTAAAAAGGAGGGACTTGTAAAATTAATAACGCACAAAGCAGTTGCTGACAGAAACTCAGGCTTGATGAAATATCACTGCATTGTACGTCACGAAAATTTATGTGCAAAAGCTTTAAAAAGGGATAGTGTTACGCAAACAGTAATCAAAATTGAATTTCATAAGATCCAAGGGATTGAATCCTCTGCAATTCCCGGATTTCCTTAAAAGTATGGACGCTTATTTTGGGGTTATCATTTATTTCTCTGAAGTAAGGTGGATGAGTAGGATAATTTGTGAACTATAATAGTCATATGGAAGCAAATGGAAAATCTGTGCCAGAACTTGAAAGTGAAAAATGGTTCAAAGAGTTAGCATTTTTGGTGGATTTGACCACTCATTTAAATGAGTTAAACATGCAGCTTCTAGGTGAAAATCAACTTATCTTGTGTTATCTTTCAAACCGTAACAGAATTCCAGATGAAACTTCAATTATGACAAGTTCAAGTTATGGCAAATAATTTTATGCATTTTAATATGTTGGCTAAACACAGTCCTGTGAACAGTGAAAAATATGCAGCCTTGGTTTCCATTTTGATACAGGAATTTCAGAGTAGGTTTCAAGATTTCTGAAACAGTCAGCAATTTTTTGGTGTATTTTCAACTCCATTTTCAGTTCACATACATACATTACCTGTGAATTTTCAAATGGAATGTACTGAACTGCAATCGGACATTCAACTCAAAGAAAATTTTTTATCTTCTCTCTTCACTAGACTTTTACAAGACCTACCTTCCCAGAGAAAAATATCCCTCGCTTCACAATCACGCCTTATGTATGCCATTGCTATTTTTGCTGTATGCATATCTGTGAACAACTATATTCAGGGATTAAGTACTTGAAGAGCAAAATTAGATCAAAAAATTCTGACGAGCACCTCAAGATCTCACTAAGAATTGCAAGCACTTCTATCGAACCAGACATTGATGCACTACTTTCACAAAAAGAAGGTCCAGTATCCTAGTAGTGACGACATACCTACTGCAATGAAATTGGAAACAAAAGAATACATCAGCACCTTGGCCGACATATGGACATTAAGGACATGACAGAAGACAATGGATATCTTTTAGAAACCAGCAAAATCAAGAGGTATGATCTCATAAAAATGGAAGGGTTCTGTACCTGTTTATTTGTAAAACAAAAAAAATATTAACTAAGATGTTAGTTACCTGTTAGATTAAGAATTAGAATTAGAATGAGAATTTTAAGGCAAGTAATTAGGCATTTATTACATTTATTCAGTGTTCAAATGCACCTACAAGGTCGAGTTTGGTCGCTTGTGGCACTGAAAGAGGTAACTATATGATACATTTTATATGCGGCCCCAAGACAATTTCTGTTCACTCAGTGTGGCCCCGACAAGCCAAAAGGTTGCTTAGAAGATGATGGTGAATACCTTCTATATGTGTGTGTATATGTATGTGTAATATATGTAATATTACACACACACACACATATATATATATATATATATATATATATATATATATATATATATATATATAAAATTCACTGATACTTTCTCCAGAGATTCTGAAAGAAGCTGTAAATGTTTCTCATTTGATTACTGCTGCGGTAGCCTTATCTGTATCAGTTATATCCTGCATTGTATATAACAGCTGGTCAGCTTCCAAAATTTAAGGGAATCTTCCAGTTGCCCAGGCCATTGAGCACTCAAGTAGAGCTGGATAAAATCAGTGGTCTGTCCATCAAGCCTTTCACAGCTTTCCAGCCACCAAAGAATACTTCTCTTGCAGGCTTTTGAGAATAGAATTTCTGCTATTATTTCTCCATTGCTGGCCAGGTAAGTTTCCTTTGGGGGCGGGGCTTCGACAATCTATTTTATGAGTGAAACAACACTTTTTCTTGTGTAAAACTGTTTGATCTCTTGTCAGTTTTCATTCGTCGTGATCCGACCCTTGGATCTTATTGCCATTTACACAAGCTCATGGCCTATAACAAACTCTCATTCCCTACCCATAATGCACCTCCCCTAGCATCCTCAGATCTCGTTTGCCACTGTAGAAACTGGTCACAGTTGTCTTCAGCTCTCAAGCTTCATAGTGAAGGATAAGTGTTTTATTTATAAATGTCTTTATCTCTTGTAGATATATGGGTCTACGTTGAATCAATGAAGTTACATTCCTCTGAAATGTAATTTCAGGAGCCCATTTTTCCGAAAGTGCATTCATCTGAGAATGCACTTTAGCGAAAAACCAATTCAGCGAAAACCAAACAAAAAAATAAATAGAACACTAAACATGTTTGCACCCTCCATTTTGGGGGGGGGGGGGCTGTGCTCCCCACACCCCCACTACTTCTATATTCTAACTCTGAGATCGCACTACAGTGGGGAAAAGGGAATATTCCCTTATCCCCACTGTGCCGCAATCTACAACAGCAACCTCACTTGCTGTTTGTTAAACGATTTTTTGCGGAAGTGGATTTTCGCATGAATGCACTTTCGAAAAAATGGTTTCGTGGAATTACATTTTAAAGAGATGTAATTTCATTGAGTCGAGGTAAACCCAAATGTGTGTGTGTCGTATAAAATATCTTTTCCCCTCCTAGTCCAGTTTATTCAGTTTTTTTTTCTTAATAGAGTAGTTTCACTATTAATTTTTTCTTTTATAAAGTTTTTTTGTTTTTTGCGTTAGACCGTATTTACCTTGAAAGTTTGTGCTTTGGCAAATCACTAATATGATCTGTTGATTTTAAGTCACAAAATAAACATTTACGTTTGTATTTCCTGCCGTATGGAATTTCTTCCGTAAGCTGCTCTTTTCTGTGATGGACTCAACCTCCGCACTCACACGCACACAGTTTTTAAATCCATTCTAATTTTTTTTTTCCTGTTTAGCAGTATTGTTGAGGCTCACCCCCCCCCTCCCAATCTTAATGGAGACCCATCAAAAGGTATAAATTGTTTTGCTGTTCGACTAAGACAGAGGAAGAATGATGACCGTTGTAAGGCATTCAGAGCAGGAAGAAACAGAGTTTTTACATCTACCACTATCAGAACTTACTGCTTAATGACACTAGTTTATTAAACTGTTATTCCTTTAATGTTGTAAGTCTGTCAGCCATATTAAAAAAAAAAGAGAGAGAGAGAGAAAAGTGTGAGAGGATGATCAGGGTGGTCTTGAAATCCTGCCATCCCCGGTACACTCATACATGCCTTGGACAAGCCACCCTTTTCAACAGAAGACTGATCACTCTGATTTTTTGCTTGCATCTTCTGACATGTTGCTTTTTGGATCCGATGTAGGGTTTTCTTGGATCCACAGCTGTCATGCATGCCACTCGCTTGGTCGGATCCTAATTTTCAGATCCGACAAACAGATGTAGTTGGCACTGAGGTTTGAACTTATCACACGTGACACGTTTGGATTTCAGACTGCATATCCTTCAAAAACCATATGCTAACACCAGTCCTGTTCTAACAACTTTTGTTAAGAGCATTATTTAGAATATTTTTCTTGCTCTAACAGATGGAGAGGTATGGTGTTGGATTCAGTGGCTGTTTTGGCCTGGATTTCTTTGGATCTGATGCAGGGTGTTCTCTCTGATCCATGCCTGTCGGTCATGTCTGAACTGTTTCAGTCAGAACCTAAGCCTGTGATCCGACATGTGGATTTAGTTGGTTCTAGAGTATACCTCGCAGAAGAACAATCCAATTCTTTGCCCGGGTATTGGTCTGTTGATTGTGAAGTATATCACAGAGAATTTAAGCAAAGGAATAGTGACTTATGTTTGGGTTTCAGATTTCATATCCTTCAGTACATGCATACTAACACAGAAACTGCTATTTTATCAACGTTTGGGACTTTGTTGTTTTATCTAGACATGTTTTATCTTCATATCAGAGCCTTGGTTGGATGTATGCTCTCTGTCTTTTGTGTTGGGTGAGAGTCTGAGTTAAGTCTGGTTCTGACTGTTTGCTGACTCTGCTGAATCTTTCTCCTTCTGGATTCATGGATTCCCGTCATGTGTTGTTGTCTGTTACTTTTGGTTGGATCCTGAGTTTTCGGATTCGACAAATTGTGTAGTTTGGTTCAGGAGAAGATCTCTCAACCATACCTCTCAACTGTCCAGATTCACAGAATGTCCAGATTTTTTTCCTTTTATTTTTTGGTCTGTTCCTCATAACATTTGTTTTGGCAAACCATCGAGATTGAAGTCACAGTAATACTGAATAATGACAGGCACTTTGAGTTTCAGATTTCTATTTCTTTCAAAAAATAGATACTGATACTGTGAGGTTGAAGTATGCTCTCAGCTGCAGAGTTTTTCACAGAATGTCCAGATTTTTTGACTCAAATACTGGTCTGTTGCTCATAAAATCTGTAGTTTTCAGACAAATCACGAAGGATTGAAGTCACCAAGTAATGGCATATATTTCAGTGTTGGACTAAATATTCTTCAGAAGATGCATACTAACAAAATCTTGTTTTTTCTAGAAGTTTTCTGAGATTAAAGAACATTATTTAAAATCTGTCCCTATGTTTGGGCCTTTGTCCCTCATTATTTTAGGCTTGAGCCAGATTCTTAAGAAGTTGAGAGGTATATGTTCTGGAGAGGAGCATTCCTCGCAGTTGTCTAGGTTTTTGCCTGATGCTTTTGGTCTGGCCACTTATTTTTGTAGGTAGACCTTGGCAGGAGCTGGAAAAACTTTGGATCCTATGGATTCAAATCTGGAGATTTGGAGTTGCCTTCGGTTCCTAGCTCCCTTTAGATTTGGCAGACATGGCTGTTGCCAGATCCGAGAGTTTTGGCTGTTGTCCTGTCAGATCATGTACCCTTGTCCTTGACGGATGGAGTCCTCCTTAGGATAGAGTCAAACTTTTCTTTCTACTTCTTCAGTAGCTTTTTTTGAGTCCAGGACATTTGACTGTTGCTGGTCCTAGCTTTTTTTTTTTTTTTTTTTTTTTCTTTTTTCGTTGCGTTTGGACCTTCGGATCATTCTGGTAGAATTGGCAAAAGGACAACATATATAAAAGTTTTGAATCTGACTACTTTGAATCCGAAGCTTGCAGGAGCTTTCGCACTGAGGTTTGAACAGCTTGGGATCATGCTGTGATTTTCGGATCCAAAAAATTAGAATCTGACCAAGTGAGTGACATGTATGACAGCTGTGGACATCCAGTTTGACAGCTCGGATTATGCTGTGATTTATCCCCTCTCCTGGTCGTCTTTCTCGAATCCTCAAATTTTGGATCCAGTAAACTTCACTACTACAGGAACACATGTTTTTTGAAAACTCTTCCCCTCCCCTTTTCTCGCACTCGACTTCTTAGGAGGATGTAGATGGGACAATAGTACTGCAAAGGACTGGGATGCAAATGGACACTGGTGGAAGGCAAGTGGCATAAAATCAGTGTTTTTTAATGACTACTAACAGAGCAGAGTTCCACTGGCTGTATTTCTGGAGCAGAGTCTGGCATGGAAAACAGTTTTGTGAGGTGTGTTTATACTTTGATGTTTCATTTTGGATTACTGAATTGTCTGAGACACAGAGCTGCAGGAAGGTCCACTTTGAATCTATTTAGATCTCGGTCTCCTATTCACCCCTCGAAAGGTTCTACAGTCAATAGGTTTTCAACTCTATCCGTCAAGCTATATTAGGAAGTGTTCAGTCCATAGAATCATTATCACAGGATGTTCATCGTGTTTCACTGTTGCAGTCATTACCCTTGGGTTATCCTGCTGGCAAGCTACCCGCAGTCGGCCTGAATTCCAAAGTCCTTGTCCGGCGTCGATTGCTGTCGCCTCTTCCCTGACATCAGTGCGCCAGGGGTATAAAAGATGCAGCCGATGCCATTTTCTTCAGCCTTTCTTGCAGCGCGGTGCCCGAAGCAAAAGCAGTTCGCAAGTGCCGGTCGGCCAACTCCTGAGATTTTCGAAATTGAATTTCAGATCCGAAGTCTTCTTTAAAGCTAAGTACCCTGTGAGGGGAAACTTTTCTTGCGCCAGACCGATGTCAGAAAAAGTTAACAATTGTATTTCGTGTGGGAAGCAAATACCTCATAAGGATTTTCATTCTTACTGTATTCCTTGCCTAGGCCCTGACTACGATGCAACTAGTTGTCGGTTTTGTGCTAGATTTAACCAATGCACTATTAAGCGTCGGTACGATTTTGCTTTTCATTACTTTGACCGAAGGTTTAACTATATAATGCCGTCGGAACAACCGACGACCGGAATTCTTAAAAAGCGCAAGGAAAAAGAAAAGGACAGGCATCCGAGGTCCAAAACCGACGACTAAGCCTCTTCTAGGCCAGTCGTCTGTTTGCCTGTTCTCAGTGAGGTGCTTTCGCAGCCCCTGACACCCGCTACCTCAGAGCCACAGGCCGCCTCCGACTCCCACGTGGGAACAGCTAGGCCTCTGGATACTCAAGGTATTGGGCCTTCGGAAACTAATCCCTCAGATGGGTCCGGAGCCGCTGAGCAGGCATCTGCTTATGAGAGTGTTTTCAGACCTTCACAGCTTTATATCAAGCCAACTTCAGCATCCAAGACAAAGACTAAAACAGTTTTAAAGACAAGGAAACAAGTACAGCATTCTCCAGGACAGACTTCATGCCTAAGAAACAGATGCTCAAAATGGCCGAAGACCTAATTACTTTAATCAGGGGTTCCCATTCCCCTCCTGATAAGAGGCTTGGGCAAGATACTGAATATGATTCCTCTGATCAGGTTTCCATTTCCTCTGACTCCTCTTCAGAACAGGGATAACTCTATTCCTCCCTATGAGGATTCTGATGCTGAAGAATCTATTCCTTCAGCTTCTCCTCCTGAGGATTACTCGTTTGGGGAAACCCTGCATACCATGAGGGAGCATTTCCACTGGGAGAGCCAAGATTATTCAGGTTCTAAGAAAGGCTTAGAGACTTTCTTTTACTACCTCAGCACAGACCTCTTGCTATTCCACCTGTTCTAGACATTGTAGATGATGTATTTTCAGAGTCCGGCCTGTCTCCCGACTCTTTACCTCCTGCACCTGTTAAGCCAGACAGATACTACAGGGTTCCAGATTCTCATAAATTTCTATATAAAAACCCTGCTGCTGACCCAGAAACTATTTCTCAGGGTCCCAAAGGGGTCAAGGCTGCTACTGCAAAAAAACCCTGTCCCCTCAGATAGAGATTCTAGGGCACTGGACAGATGGTGGAAAAAGTTTACACTTCTGCTACCTTGGCTGTAAGGGCTTTAAATTGTCTGTTTCATATGCTTAAATATCAGCAGTACTTAATGTCTCTGTTAAAACAGAAAATGTTGACAAATTATGAATGTTCTGAGAACAAGGAATTGCAGGATTTATTGCATTCAGCTGAACAAGTGGGAAAACATACTTTGCAGTGTGATTATGATTCGCTGGAGGCCTCTTGCAGGGCCGCTGTAACAGGTTCTGTTTTTTGAAGGCATGCTTGGTTAAAGGAACAGACTCTGCCTGATCATGTTAAAGCAAAATTATTGGATGCTCCATTACAGCATAATACTTTGTTTAGCGTTAAGGTAGAAGAGGTGTTGAAGAAAATGGAGGATAAAGCTAAATCTATGCAGACAGTGAAGGGTTTCTTACAGGTACAGCCACTCAGATTTAGCAGGAACTGGCCTTCTAAGAATTGGTCCTTTCCCATGTCAGACAGGCCACAAAGAGGCAGAGGCAGACAGCAGCCCAAGGGCTCATACAGGCCCAAACAATGGGGTGCTTCTACCTCCAAAAGCAGAGAAGACAAATCACAGCCACATAGGAAACAGTCCCAATGACTTCCCTCTGCTAATGCCATGCACTTATCTTTTGGCAGCACCCTTAGGGGGAAAGCTAGAACTTTTTTCACAAAATTGGCACATGATCACCCAGGACAAATGGGTCCTAAATATAGTCTATCAGGGCTACAGGTTCCACTTTCACACCCTTCCAAAGGCAAAAGGTATGCCAGACCTGTCACACAATCAGTGGGCAGAGGCACAAAAGCAAGTTTCATCTCTCATGGACATGAGGACTATTCAGCCAGTGCCACAACAAGAGCAGGGACAAGGATTTTACTCAAGACTTTTCTTAGTACCAAGAAAGGACACAGCATGGAGACCAATTCTGGACCTGTCTATTCTAAATACTTTTCTGGACGTTCCAAAATTCAAAATGTTGACTCTACAACAGCTTCTGCCCATGCTGGGCAAGAAGGCTTGGCTTGTAACTTTGGACCTCAAAGAGGCATACCTGCATGTCCCAATCAGACAATCTTGCAGGCGATACCTCAGATTCATAGCTGGCTCAATGCACTACCAATTCTCTGCATTGCCCTTTGGCTTATGTACTGCGCCCAGGGTCTTCACAAAATGCCTGGCACCAGTAATTGCATTTTGCAGACAAAGAGGAATTCAAATATATCCCTACTTGGACAACTGCCTTATTCAAGCAGAGACCAAACACATTCTACTAAAGCATCTGGTGTTTGTAAAAAAAGATTACTAATTTGCCTAGGGTACACAGTAAACAAAAATAAATCAAAGCTAGTACCCTCTCGAGAGATAATATTCCTGGGTGCAAGCTTAAATACAACTGCCCAGATGGCTTATCTCATGCCAGACAAACAAAGACAACTGACTTCTTACTTCAAAAGCATGGCAACAAAGACACAGTTATCTGCAAGAAAATTTCTGCAGGCTCTGGGCTACATGGCCTCCTGCATTCTGCTAATTCCATATGCAAGACAGCATATGAGGAAACTACAGTGGTATCTAAAAAGTGTTTGGACTCAACATTGCCACAGCCTGGAGTCATTAATTTCACTCATTCTCTGCCTGCAACAGGAGTTTCGATGGTGGGCACAGGCCTGTCACCACAACAAGGGACAGCCATTCACTTTACCCACAGCCAAGCAAACACAACAGATGCATCAGATTATGCCAGGGGGGCCCACATGGCAGGAAAATGTATTCAGGGCGCATGGCCCCCAAGCCAAAGGTATCTTCACATCAATCAAAAAGAGATGCTAGCTGTACAAAATGCCCTGACAACCTTCAAGGACCTACTTCATCCAGGACAGCTGCTGATAAAGACGGACAACACCACAGTTATGTGGTACATAAACATGCAGGGGGTCACACATTCCTACCCCCTCTGCAGACAAGCTATGATTTTGTGGAACACAGCATTGACGTACCAAGTACACCTGCAAGCACAATTCCTGCCAGGAAAAACAAATGCTCTGGCAGACGGACTAAGCAGAAACATCATGGATCCTCACGAGTGGAAACTAGGTCCACAAATCTTCAGCATGATAACAAGGAAATGGGAATGCCCCGACATAGATCTTTTTTCCTCCCCTCACAACTGCCAACTTCAGAGATTCTGCACAAGGACTTATCACAAACAAGCATGGAAAGTGGATGCCTTGTCATTCAGCTGGAACAACCTTACAGTATGTGCCTTTCCTCCACTGCCTCTCCTCCCCAAGGTACTCCTAAAGGTCAGACAAGAAGCCACAAATGATACTAATTGCCCCAGATTGGCCACGCCAACAGTGGTGCCCAATCCTAAGGAGTTTGTCCCAAGGCCCAGCCTAGACATTGCCTCAAATTCCTCATTTACTGACCCAACAAAACAATCAGATCCTGCACAGCCAACTCAGAACCCTAAATCTAGCTGCTTGGCGGGTAGTGTAACCATTCAGAATACACCTCTCTCTAAAGCGGTTATGGATGTTATTTTGGAGGCCAGGAGGCCCAGCACCAGAAAATCATATGCAGAAAAATGGAAGAGATTCTGTGCTTGGAACCAGACACTAGGAATTGACATGCTTGTCCAAAATATACCTCAGATTTTACAATATCTAACTGAGATGCTGGACAAAGGCCCATCCTTCTCATCAATTAAGATCATGCCTCTGCCATTTCAGCTCATTACAATGCAGACCCACCTATTTTTTCACATCCATTGCTTAGGCAGTTCCTCAGGGGGGCCAAAAATATAAGACCTCCAAGGAGAGCACCAATACCTGCATGTGACCTCAATTTTGTCTTGGAAAAACTCACACAGCCTCCTTTCGAGCCAGCCAGTACAGCTGAGATAAAATTCATATCCTGGAAAACAGCTCTGCTCCTAGCAATAACTTCAGCAAGAAGAGTCTCAGTTACAGACATTAATGGCTGTGGAACCTTTTATTATCTTCCATCCGGACAAGGTTTCTCTAAGGACAAACCCAACATTTATGCCTAAGGTGGTGTCCAGTGTGGCTCTTAACCAAGCCATTCATTTGCCTACTTTTTTCCCAAACCCACAGAATAAAGGGGAGAGACTTCTGCATACTTTGGACATACACAGACAGCTACGCTTCTACTTGGACAAAACTAAAGCTTTCAGAAAGACTGAGCAACTTTTAGAGGCATATGCTGCAGGATCACAAGGAAAGGCTATCTCAAAGCAGACTATTTCAAAATGGGTAGGACACTGCATTCGTTTCTGCTTTTCACAACATGGCAAGTCTGTGCCTAAGGGCATTAGACCACATTCTACCAGTGCAGCAGCCACCTCAGCAGCCTTCCTCAGAGGAGTACCAACCAAGGATATTTTGGAGGCTGCAACTTGGACTTCAGAGCACACTTTTACTAAGCACTACCACTTACCTCTTTACTCTAAATCCAGAGCAGGCTTTGCCACTGCAGTTCTGCAGGGCCTTATAGCCACTCCTAATTCTAATTGGACA